>NW_022436978.1:8368491-8371716 GCF_009761245.1 Sapajus apella | reverse complement strand
CAGGTGTACAGCATGTTTGTGTTTTTCAGAATGTATTACAAATTATTATTTTTAAAGAAAGAGCTACATTTTAAGTGTGCACAGATGAGAAGTTTGGCTTGCAGAACTGTTTTTAATATTCATCTATGGTACGTTCTTGGCAAAGAAAATGGACATTTGTTTCCACTGTATGACTTTAATAGACAGATCAGTAGGCATCCTAGGAATACTCTAAGGAAGCAACCCCAGGTTATGGAAAATATCTCATAAAACATTGGTATCTTTGAATCTTATTTGTGAAAATTGTTTATGTTATTGTACACTTCATATCAATATTGAATGAGAAATTTTAACAGATTTTTAAATGAGCTTCTAAAGATTTACAAATTTAAGTCTATATTGCTATACATAATTGTAATTCTAAAGAAATCCCAGCATTTTTAAAAGAAATTGATAGACTGAGTTCAAAAGTCACACAGAAACCCAAAAGGCTCAATACTGTCAAAATAACTCTGAAAAAGAAGACCAGGACAGGAACAATGGCTCACGCCTGTAATTACCCCAGCACTTTGGGAGGCTGAGGCAGGTGGATCATTGGGTTGGGAGTTCGAGACCAGCCTGACCAACATGGTAAAACCCTGTCTCTACTAAAAATACAAAAATTAGCTGGGCATGGTGGTGTGTGACTGTAATCCCAGCTACGCAGGAGGCTGAGGCCGGAGAATCTCTTGAACCCAGGAGGCAGACATTGCGGTGAGCCAACAACATGCCACTGCACTATAGCCTGGGCGACAGAGCCAGACTCTGTCTCAAAAAAAATAAAGAAAGAAAGAAAAAGGAAGGGCAACGCTGGAGTACTAACATTACCCTATTTCAAGACTTATTATAAAGCAACATTGTGTGGTATTTACATATTTAAAAAGGAAATAGGTCAATAAAATTGGATAGGGAATCAAGAAATAGATCCATACATATATGAACAACTGATTTTTGACAAAAGGTGAAAAGTCAATTCAGTGGAGAAAAGATAGTCTTTTCAACAAATGGTATTGGAACACTTGGATATCTTTTTTGCAAAAATGAGCCTAAATTAAAAAAAATTCAAAAGGCAATATAGAGCTACACGTAAAACCTAAAACTTTAAAAGACAATACAGAAAATCATGGTGACCTTGACAAATATATCTTAAAAAAGACATCAAAAGCATGATCCACCAAAGAAAACATTGATAAACTGGACTTTAACAAAAGTAAAAATATCTGCTCTTTGAAAAACACTGTAAAGAGAGTGGGAAAGTCAGTCATAGACTGAGAGAAAATATTTCCAAATCATTTATCTGATAAAGGACATGTAACCATAATATAGAATAAACTCTCAATTTTAATAATAAAAATAATCTAATAAACAATAGATTTGAACAAATGTTTCATCAAAAAAGACATACGAGTGGCAAATAAGCATTTGAAAAGATGTTCAATGCCATTAGTCATTAGGGAAATGCAAATTAAAACAGTGATGAGATACCACCATACACTAAAGTGACCAAAATTAAAATGACTGACCATACCAAATGTTGTCAAGAGTGTGGAGAGCCTAGAACTCTCTTACACTGCTGACACAAAACGTGCCACCACTTTGGACAAAAGATTGACAGTTTCTTAAAATGTTAAATATCTGTCAAGTACATGCCCCAGCTGTTCCATAACTAGGTATTTTCCCATAAGAAATGAAAGAGTATGTCTATATACAGCTTGTACCTAAATGATCACAGCACCATTGCTTGGACTAGCCAAAGACTGAAACCCAAATATGCATCAACAGGTGAACAGATTAACAAACTAGTATATCCACACAATGATATAGCCTCAGAAATAAAAGGAATATGATTGATACACTTAATAAAATGGATAAATCCCAAAATAACTATGAACTTTGATACCCCCCAAAATTAACCAAAAATACGTTATAAAAGACCCAAAGAATGCGTAGTGTAAAATACCATTTACATAAAATATCGAGCCTGGAAATGAATCTACAGTGACAGAAAGCTCATAAATGATTGCCTGAGGGATGGCGGGGAGGGAAGGAAGGGGAAGAGAAAAAAACTAAAAACAGGTGCAAGGAAACTTTTGGGAGTGATTAATGGTCAATATCTTGATGATTATGATAGTTTCATGGGAGTATAACATATGCCAAACTTATCAAATTGTACACCATGAATATGTTAAGTTTAACAAATGTTAATTCTACCCCAATAAAGTAGTTTTTAAGGTAAAAAAAAAATTTAAGTTCCTCATCCCTTTGAGCAAATGCCTAAGGAAAAATGAATATGAAGATGGGAATAATAGGAGCAATCAGAAATACAAATTTAAATTCTTTTCTGATTTCATATAAATAGCACATAGATCTAAAATAATGGAACTTACCTTTTCTCCCACATACAGATACTGTAATGCTATTATGTGACTCCACTAGATGGTGGAGTTTTACAGATTGCTGAAAAAGAAGGGAAAATGGAAAAGTCTTATCTATTTGAGCATAGGTTTATGGAGCACTGTCTTATTGCCAGTTAAATGGATTGTACTGGCTAAAAGCAAAGGACTGAGTAGCTCATTACTTAATTGAAAAAGCATCCAACTCCCAGTGCTCTTCACCCAGCAATAAGTATGTTTTCTTCAGCAGAAAGGAATTTCCTAGCATGCTCTTTCCACTCAGAAGAGATTTGAAAACCACAAAGTTGTGCTTAGTTCTTTAGATAAGTAACATCAAAAACAAGTATTATTCCAGATATGTGCTTATACCTAAATAGCTCAAGGAACTAAGCATTGTTTCAGCTTTCAGCAATCTCACATCAAAGTTCCTAATCTATAACTTTATAAGGAGTTAGGTGGTTCCTGCTACTTCCTCATGATATTTGTTGTTCTAATACATGAAATATACAGAATATTGAGACTGAATCAATAACAGAAACAAACAAAGACACAATTATCTTTGATTCCACATTATTGCGAAACCATTGTGTGAAAGACCTCTTACTTGATTCTGGGGGTTGAAAGTCCCAATCATTTAGTGGGTTCATTTTTTCATCCCGATTTTGTCATTTAAGATACTTTCTAAATTCCCTAGCTTCAAATTATTTGCAAATATGACAAATATGTTCTAAAAATTATTAACAGAATAAGCCAATGTCAAAAAGACAGGGTGTTCTGCTTTTGAGTAACTAATTCTTTTATTCATGTGTGCATT
>NW_022436978.1:8103641-8368481 GCF_009761245.1 Sapajus apella | reverse complement strand
TAAACAAAATTTAAATAAAATGAACAAAAGAGATATGGTTAAGATATATTAAGATACCAAGAAGTTTAAACCTGCTGAGAAAAATAGGTTTAATCAAATAATTGCATATGTAAATATATAATGACAATCAGAAATAAGAAGAAAAAGTAAAGTACTTTTGGATCATATATAGCAAAGGGAATCAATCAGGAGAAATCTCCCCTGAAGAAGAGACATTGAACCTAAGATCTGAGTAAGAGTGATTTAATCAAGGGGTAGGGGCAAATCATAGAGATTTAAAAAAATGGACAATTCCAGGTGACATGTCGAAATGTTCTGAGGTTAGAAAAAAAGAGTATGTTTCAGGAAACAAAAAGGCTAGTGCATCTGGAGGGCAGAAAGCAAGGGAGATGGAATTAAGGCAGGAAAAACAAGTAAAAGCAGCAGTTACACATACAGGTGGAACAGCAGTCCTTAGAGAGTGGCCTGAGGATTCCTGGAGGTTTTCAGGAATGTCCCACAGGGGCTGAGAAAGTATACTTTTTTCATAATAGCACTAAGATGTTAACTGCCTTTTAGAAACTTCTTCTCATACAAGTGTACAGTGGAGATGCCCAGAGGCTGAGTGGTATTTAATATCACAATAGACTAAATGCAGAAGCAGTTATGAAAATCCAATTGTCAGAAATAACAAAGAAATACAATTATCAAAGTATTAAAATCAATTGATATATAATTTTTTTCTTGTTTTATTATTATACTTTAAGTTGTAAGGTACATGTGCAGAAAGTGCAGGTTTGTTACACAGGTATACGTATGCCAAGGTGGTTTCCTGCATCCATCCCCTGTCATCTACATTAGGTATTTCTCCTAATGTTATCCCTCCCCAATCCCACCACCTCCTGCTAACCCTCCCGTAATCCCCCTACCCGCCGACAGGCGCCAGTGTGTGATGTTTCCCTCCCTGTGTCCATGTGTTCTCACTGTTCAACACCCCACTTATGAGTGAGGACATGCGGTGTTTGGTTTTTTGTTCTTGTGTTAGCTTGCTGAGAATGGGATCTAATTAAACTCAAGAGCTTCTCTGCACAGCAAAAGAAACTATCATTAGAGTAAACCAGAAACCAACAGAATGGGAAAAAATTTTTGCAATCTACCCATATGACAAAGGGCTAATAACCAGAATCTACAAAGAACTTAAACAAATTTATAAGACATACAATTTTTTAAAAACACTGCTGTGGTCTGAATGTGAGCCAAAATTCATATGTCGAAATCCTAACTCCTGAGTTGAGGATATTAGGGGGATGGGCCTTGGGAAGATGATTAGGTCATGAATAATTTTAGTGCCCTCATAAAAGAGGCCAAGAGGGACTCCTTGTCTCTGTCACTATATGAGGATGCAATAAGAAGGTGCCATCCCTGAACCAAGAAGAGAGCCCTCTCCAGACACCGAATCTGCTGGTGTCTTGACCTTGAACTTTCCAGCCTCCATAACTTTAAGAAATAAATTTTGTTGCTTATAAGCCAAAAAAAAAAAAAATTAAATTAAATTGTCTTCTATTAAACCAGATATAAAAGAGATTTGTAAAAATGTAAAATAATGCCATTCTCGTTAAATTATTTTTATTTCAGAAAATAGTTGTCTTTATATATTTATATATAAATGTTATGTTACTATTATTTTTAATTAATAAATATTTTATGATTCTGAGTTTTAATTCTTAATTTACTAAATATCAATAGGTATAACCTACAAGATAAAAATCTCTTAGAGGTCCTCAGTGATTTCTAAGAGTTTAAAGAGTTCTAGAAACTAAAATGTTTGAGAACCTCAAGGTAAAGCTTTAAAGTCTGTCAAGAGATTTAGAAGTTGATTGTAAGAGAAATAGAAATATTTTGAAGCATTTTAGTGATAAAAGCATGTAAATAATCATGTTCTGCAAGAATGATGTATGGAGGCCAGATGGGAGGTGACTGCAAGGTAGAAAATGATGCTAACGTGAACCATGATAGCGGTAGGGTGGAAAAAGTGAATGATGCAAGGGATATTTAGGAGGGAAAAATCAAAGGACCTTCTGTGTAATTGAAGGGGACGAAGAAAGAAAGCTTCAAGCTAGGCAACTAGATTTCTGGCTTGTGCCACAGAATGGTCAATAGCATCTGTTACCAAATCAGATAAACCTAACTGCAGATTTGAGGAGAAGAGTTCTTGAGTTTTATGTTGAAAGTGCTGAATTTATGATAATTTTTGATATTAAAGTGGGGACATCAGGTTTTTGACACTATGAGTCTGGAACTGAAAAGAGATATCTGGATTTGAGATATATATACAAATTTGAATTAGCATATGCCTTTAGAAGTCATGGCATGTACTGCTATAAAAATGAAGAAGAATCCTTTATGTACTTACATGAAAAGATCCTCAAGACATATCAATAGTAATTTTTTACACAGTTAGAAAATAATGTAACTATGCGACCACTTACATAAGAAAAAAAGGAAATTTGTATACTTGTATTCGCTTCGTTTTCCTAAAAACTTTTTTGGAAGATTACACAAGATACTAATGAAAGCAGTGGGTCAAGTGGAGTGGGAGAGAAAAATGGAGCCTTTACATTACATGCATTTTCATGTCGTTTTGACTTTGAAACACTCATTTTTTTAAAAGCCAGATAGAGGAGGATAAGCTATCAAAAAAGAATGGAAAAGAGCAACTGGAGAGGATGGAGAGTGTGTTGTCACTGATGCCAAGGAAAACAGCACTTCAGAAAGAATAGAGCAGTTAACTGTCAAATCCAACTAAGAGGTTTGGCGAAATCTGTACTGGGAAAAATATATGTATATCCACTGCAGGGGGACCACAACATTAGCAAGCAAAACACCAAGAGCCCAATAAAAATTAATAAAGGACACAAAGAGCTCACAGTAAAAGAAATACAAATGGCTTAAAGTGTGAAGAAATGCTCAGCTCATAATGGAAAACATGCAATTAAAGTTATTGAATTCTATTTTCATTCATATTGGCAAAGATAAGAAAAACACTTATATACTGTTGCAAGGAATGTAAATTGGTATTGCTTTTTTATATGTAGAGAGATGTGGTTTCACTACGTTGCTTGGACTAGTCTCGAACTCCTAGGTCCAAGCTATCCTTTCACTTCGGCCTCCCAGAGTCCTGGGATTACAGGTGTGAGCCACCACACCTGGCCATTATTACTTTTTTAAGAGGCATTTTGACAACCTGCATTAAAATAGCGTACCTAGCTTATGACTAATTAATTTCAAATGCAGAAATTTTCTATCTCTATATCAATACAGATATTTATAAGCATATGTACTTGTTATAGACATATGTAATATGTGTGCATATGTATACCTATATGTAGATGTATGAAATGATATATGTGCAAGGATGCTCTTGCAGCATTGTTTTAGTAGCAAAAGACTAGCAATAATCAAATATGTATCAACATTGGACTGGTTAAAAATTATGGTACATCTAGAGAAAATGTATTTGTTGCAGATGCAGAAAGATATTTAGAATAGAATAGGTAAAAATTCAAGTGCAGAACAGTGTACATGGTATTTATTCATTCTGTCAAATTAATGCATATGCATTTAATATTGCTAAAAGTATACAGAAACTATGGTCCTAATGGATGCATCTTGAAAGAGGATCTGAACACTGGGAAGCTTTCCCAAGAAGAGGGATCCTTAATTTTTATTCACACTCTTTTGTTCTGTTTGGGTTTTATTTTTATCATAGCCACATATTGCCCCTTCTATTAAGGAAAGAAAGCAGCTAATTTTTAAAAAGACTTTTTAAATTTTAAAGTGATCTTTGGGCTTTGGGATCATAGTGGCAACCTTAATAAGATATATTCGAATGGAGTCACGAGGGAGGAAGGCATGTCGGCATGAGTGAAAAGTAAGAGGAAGATGAGTAAGTAAGGGTGACAGACACAAAGACTCTAGAAGTGTTAATGTAAACGGAGAAAGAGTGATATAGTAGCTGGATCCAGAAGCATGGTCAAGAGAAGAAATCATTCTGTTTGTTTGAGTTTTGTTTTTAAGTTGGGGAAACTTAAAAATGTTAAATGCTGATGGGAAGTCTCTTGAGAGGGAAGACAGGAGTCATTCATGGACTACATAAGCACCCCAAGAAGGTGGGAAAGGATGGTCTCTCAGGCACAGGCAGAGGACACTTCCTCCACTGGAATGGGAGGTCAGGGCAGGAGGAGGCTGCAGAAATAAGTCATTTGGCACTTGGAAAGTGGGGAGTAGTTGGGCAATTTCCTGTCTTATGGCTTCTATCTTCTTCGTGAAATAAGTTATATCTGCTGAATTAAAGGAAAAGTGGAATATGAGAAGATGTGCATCTCAGACACCAAAAAACAGAGATGGTTTGAAACCTTAATTTCAGAGAATGGTAGAGCACCTTGAATAGAGATGGACAGAAGGTCTGTCTAGATGAGGTTGGCATTCAAGGATTTATAGTGCAACCAACCAATCTGTCCTATGTAATTTTTTTCCAACAGTATCTAGAAACCTGGTGTAGGCATAAAGAATCCAGGAGTTGAATTGGGGCCTTGACGAATGAGCACCAACGTAAATGGCACAGGAGTTCACATTAAACAAACACCTCCGCTTTCCATCTCTCTTCCACCACCTTCAAGTCCCATCAGAATTCTCTACATACATTTTTTCACATATTCACAATTCATAAACCTTTGCATGTTGTTCTGGCTAATTAGTCTGGAGTAAACTAAAGAGAGAAGAAAAACAACTTGAAAGGTTAAGGATTGGAACGGGAGGAAAGGGAAAGGACTAAATTGTTGAACACTGGTTACTGTACTAGTTACTTACAAACTTGGTCTCAATTACTATGGAGTAAAAAGTGACTATTTCCTGATTCTCCTTTCTCACAAATTTTTAATAAAGTCACTATCCCTCCCTTGCTGAGACCATAGAATTAATAGAAAAACTCACCTGTCTGAGATCATATACTGTCAAAGCTATGGAAATGATGGACATGATTATGATGGCAAAAGCATATTCCTTATAGTCTTCACTAAACCACAGACAGACACTGAATAGTTGAAATATATAAAATGGATTTAAAACCTGTTAACAGACATAAAAACAGGAAGACAAGAGAGATTTTTAGGCTTCACACTTAGCTCTTTATTTACTTGTTTTCATAATCATCTTCATGACATACATCATCCCACACAATATTCTTATTATATTTATTCAGCTATTGACATGTGCCAGACACTGTTCTAAGCAACTGTACTTGAATTTTCTCATTTAATTCCCACAGTTAACTTATTAACCAGAAGTTGTTACTTATCTCCATTGTAATGATAAAGAAACTCAACCTTAGATCTTGAGAAACATGTCCAAAGTCATGTGACTATGATTGCCACAGACCCAAGACTTAAACCCAGTCAATATGACACCAGAGCACGCACTTTTTTTTTTTTTGAGATGGAGTCTCGATCTGTCACCAGGCTGGACTGCAGTGGCATGATGTTGGCTCACTGCAAACTTTGCCTCCCAGGTTCAAGCCATTCTCTTGCCTCAGCCTTCCGAGTAGCTGGAACTACAGGCACATGCTACCATGCCCAGCTAATTTTTGTACACTTAGTAGAGACAGGGTTTCACCATTTTGGCCAGGATGGTCTCAATCTCTTGACTTTGTGGTCTGCCCGCCTCAGGCTCCCAAAGTGCTGGGATTACAGGCATGAGCCACCACACCTGGTCCCCCAGAGCACTTACTTTTAATCATTGTCGCACTTTATAATTTACAAAGTAGTGTCTCATGTATTGACATGTTGACCATCAAAATAGTTATTTTTAAAGTAGATGTTGTCATCTCCTGCTTACACTTACTGGCCTTCAGAAAGGTGAAGTATTAGTTCAGGTCTACAAAGTTAAAATACTTTTTAATCTCTTGTTCTCTATGATACAACACCTGCCATATTTGAAGCCTTTAAAGAACCTTAGATTAATGGGTGAGTTGAAGACTGCATGTTCTCATAAGTAGAGGGCTGTGCTGAAAGCAGTAAGCTATAATCGAGCATCTAGAACACTGTGGGAGGGTGTGGCTGTTAACCTCAGCAGCTGCAATTCTGCTTTGGTCAAAAACATGTTGTGCCTTAACTTAAATTCCCTCTAGTTGGTTTCTCTCTGTCTAATACAGGAACGGTAATCCTTTCTGCTGGTTAGAGAGGCAGAACACAGAAACGTTCCCTATTGGTTTGTTTTGCTTTCTTTCATGCTTGACTGCTTGCTGGAAATATTTTAAAAGTACCTTAAGTTTAGTAAGCTTTTTTTAAGGCAAGGAGGAGTGGAGATAGAGCACAGGGAAACCAGAGTACAGCTAGAGGGCTATGGTTTGATAAGAATCACTATAATGAAAAAATGAGGAGCCCAGTGACAGAGTCCAAGAGAAAAATTTCATCTTATACCTTGAGATCAACAGTACTAATAAGGCTGAATAAATAAATTTTTTTCTTCCTACAATTTTTGGCACCAAGGAAATTGCATCTACTACCTAACAAAAGGTTTGGCTTAAAAAAATATATTTGAGTTTCACCAAGTTAAAACAAGCTAAGCAGCATAGTATTAAAAAAGAAAAAAAAAAAATTGCATTCATGCAGTCATTAAATGGTAAATAAGTACAATGAGTTTCACACCCTATATTACATAAGGCAATGTGCAAAATAGCCACTGGAAGAAAAAGAATAAGCAAGAGATATAAAGAAAATATACTTGACATACTTTCAAAGTACCTTCTATATTACAACTACTTATTAACAAGCAGTACTTCTGTTTCGCTAGAGCCAAACTTCATTATTTTCTATCCAACACCAAGAGAAAATACTAGAGAAATTACCTCCTTGATGAGCAGTTTCCAAATTGGTGTGACTTCAACATCGATCGTATTAGGCCCACATATTAACCTCCTGTAGAAACAAATCACAGATCAATCAGTCACAAATAATAAAAATTAAACTCACTCCTCATCTATTCAGAAAAAGGTCTATTCCATGGTCACTTTCTCACTTGTGGGACCAACATAAGCCTCCCTTGTTACATACCATTCCCATCCTTCTCAAAATAATGGGAGGGAAGGGTTCCCAGGTGCAAAAACAATAAACATGACCATATTGCTTCTAGAACTATACTCTTCCCAAGTTCTAAATATTTTTCTAAATAGTAATTTGGGTATTTAATATTACATATTGTCTTATTCAAGTAGTTTCAAAGTTGGCATATTCCCAACTCTGTCTCTCCTCAATTCCAGTTTTATTACTATACGGCAGGGTAGTTAAGAGAAAATACCTTCATTTATAAAGAAATGCTGTTCCTGCTTTCCTACCCCTATTTAGAAGTTCTGGGAAGTTTCAGAATGTATTTTAATGTGAGTGAAAAGGTTCTGTGATGTCAAAAATAGTTCTACACATATAATTATTCAGCTTTTTAATTCAGTGTCTCTAAAACCCAGAAATGTGTTTCCCTGATTATGCAGAGGACAGGCATTTTATGAGTTATGTTACTGTTGAAAACATTAACTGCTTTTTCTGCGTCTTCTACCTCGATGCTCATATTAAATCGCTTGGTCAAATACATGACAGCGGTGCTTCTCAAACTTATATAGCTCACTTGGTGATATTGCTAAAATGAAGATTCAGATTCAATGAGATGAAAAGTGGTCTGAGATCCTGCAGTTCTAACAAGCTTTCAGGTGATACTGATTCTGCTAGGGTCTACAGCTCTTCAAAGTACTAGAAATGGGGAAGGAGGAAGCATGTGAATCATAGAAACAGAACAGCAAGGCCTTTAAAGAGTCCTTCTCGGCTGGGTGCAGTAGCTCATGCCTGTAATTCCAGCACTTTGGGAGGCCAAGGTGGGCAGATCACGAGGTCAGGAGATCAAGATCATCCTGGCCAACATGGTGAAACCCCGTCTCTACTAAAAATACTGGGACAAAAAAAAGCTGGGCATGGTGGCACATGCCTGTAATCCCAGTTACTCAGGAGGTTGAGGCAAGAGAATTGCTTGAAGCTTGAACCCAGAAGGCAGAGGTTGCAGTGAGCCCAGATAGCGCCACTGCACTCCAGCCCGGTGACATTACAATATTTTCTGATATTAATCCATTAACATAACTATTTACTGATGTATTTGGCTAACTGATAATAATCCTTTTGAGCTACTATAGGCAATAATATGCATGGTACCTAATATCTTGTTCTTCTCTTGTTAAGCCTGATCCAAATTTTTGATGTATCTTGGCAGAACTGAGCCAGTCTTCCAAAGAGCTAAAACAATAATAATGAAAAGAACACATTTAGCAATAATACTTTTGAGATAATATTTTTCTTCTTTGTACTTGCTAAAACAACTTACCCAATTTTCTGGAACTGTCCTTCTAAGTAGTTCCAAACATATCTTATTTTCTGCACTTTTATGCATCTCACCTGCAAAAGAAAAGTACTAAGAAAGCCTCTAGTTTGAGGATCGGAGAATAAATAGCAACTCAGTGGCTAAAGAAGCATTTGTTTAAAAAGCAAAGATAAAACTCTAACATACTTATTTAAGATTTTATCCTTTTCTAAATTATCTTTTGCTTTTCTATCATACAAATGGCATTCTTTATTAGAAGTCATCATTCAATCAACATGTATCATGGACCTACTATACAGAAAAAAAAAAATACATGAATAAAACTTAGTCTCTGCATTCTACTACTTTATAAACTAAGAAGGAAGAAAATTCCAAGAAAAAAGACATACAGTCCAATATGTACATGTCAAAAAAAAAATAAAAATGTAATAAAATAAAAAATACCATCTTGAAACGCTGTAGACATAAAGAGAGATTAAGATGATGGAAGGCATCAGGAAGGACATAATGTATGAGCTACAGTGTTGAAGGATTGAGAGACTTTTACTCAAATGAGAAAAAAAAGAAACTATTTTAAAGAGATTGTTCTCAAGTTAGTTTGGGGGAAGAAGGCAAGTGAGCATGCCCATTTGTAGAATGAAGAATGAAGCTAGAAAGATAAAACGAAACCAAAGTATTGATAGAGGAGTTAAGAAGAAATTACTTAGGCAGATAATGAGGGTAAAGAGGTCCTCAGTAAGGTTTTCCTTTTAATGAAAAGCAGCCCCTAATCATTTTCCTTTCTAACAAAGAGCAGCCTCTAAAATTGAGCTTCAGACATAGATGCTCAAAATCATGTTCAAAAGGGTGACTCCAGCTTCCCTTCTCTGCTAGCCACATCTACAGTAAGGAATAGACAGGATGGCAGCAGCCAAAGGGAAAGTTCATTTGCATAATAAGATAAGGGTGAGGCAGCCAGCATCCCCACGTGCTATGTAAATGTCATACCTGATGGAACCAACCTGTGAGCCCTAGGTAAATCAGACATCTCTTCCTCAAGCTGGACTATATAATTTGGCACATCCCCGATGGCAGGTCTTTCCTAACAGAAGTCCTCTCTCTCATTAGAGAGAGAGCTGCTTTCCTTTTTCTTTTTTTCTTTCTTTCTCTTTTGCCCATTAAACCTCTGTTCCTAAACTCCTCATGTGTGTCCGTGTTCTAAATTTTCTTGGCACAAGACGATGAACCCGGGGTATTTACCCCAGACAACGTAGCTGCTTCAGTATGAGCAGCCTCAAATGCTAGAATGAGGTTTTGGGATGTTATCTCACAGACAATAGATTTGCAGAGTAACCTATAGAAGAGACACTGATACTAAAAATAAAAAGCAAGGAATCGAAACATACTACTAGAATAAATCACTTAAATACAAAGGAAGGAATGGGATGGGGATAATGGGATGGGGAAAGTTGGTTGATGATCCAAAGTTACAGTTAGATAGGAGGAAGAGAGGAAGAAAGGATCTGTAAAACAACTCAAAAATAATTAACAAAATGTCAGTAACAAGTTATTATCTATCAGTTAAACGCAGTTTAAATCCCTAAGCTCCAAGATCTAGGCTACTAAAAATGAATGCTAACCCTAAGCAATAGGTGTATGTACATGTACTGATGTGCACACACACACACACACAGACAGACAGACATTCAAAGTTACCAAGTAGGGTGTAAAATGCTGTCTTTTATTTTACAGAATGGATTTATCTCAGTAAGGTTGATTGAAACATAATGCTTTTAAAACTATATCTTATTTCCAATTGAGAGTGAAATTGGCCATGGGAATGACATAAAATCTCTCTCTAATTTGCAGATTTCACAATTTGCAAAGGAAATATTTTTTTAAATTTATTTTACTGCATTTTAGGTTTTGGGGTACATGTGAAGGACATGCAAGATTGTTGCATAGGTACACACGTGGCAGCATGATTTGCTGCCTTCCTCCCCATCACCCATATTTGGCATTTCTCCCTGTGCTATCTCTCCCCAACTACCCACCCCCCACTGTCCCTCCCCTATTTCCCCCCAACAGACCCCAGTGTGTAGTGCTCCCCTTGGCGATTCCTCAAGGACCTAGAAATAGAAATTCCATTTGACCCAGCAATCCCATTACTGGGTATATATCCAAAGGATTATAAATCGTTCTACTATAAGGACACGTGCACACGAATGTTCATTGCAGCACTGTTTACAATAGCAAAGACCTGGAACCCACCCAAATGCCCATCGATGATAGACTGGACAGGGAAAATGTGGCACATATACACCATGGAATATTATGCAGCCATCAAAAACAATGAGTTCGTGTCCTTTGTAAGGACATGGATGAACCTGGAAACCATCATTCTCAGCAAACTGACACAAGAGCAGAAGATCAAACACCACATGTTCTCACTCATAGGCGGGTGTTGAACAATGAGAACGCAAAGGAAATATTTTTAAGTGACAGGCTCTAGGGTGTGTTAGCCATTATGACACATGTTGGAATCTCAAGCATCTTGCTTCACAATTTACTTTTCTCTTCAGTATTCTCTGCAGTTTTGCAAACAGAGCAGGATTGTAATCACAGCTACTATTTATTGAGCATGTTAGGACTTTTCACACATTATGTTTCATCCATCATCCTGTGATAGGGCGGATATTATTTTCCTCTTCACTTTGTACCTGAAGTTCATTTTGATTGAGTAACTTGCCAGGAATTTGAACTCCAGCCCATCTGGCTCCAAAATTCAGTCTCTTGAAGGATATCATATTCAAGCTAGTCCCAAAAGAAAATTTGAAAATCCCTTGACTTCAGGATTCAAGCTTTAGAAAGTGATGATTGCCTATTTATTAGTTATAGAAATACAAAAATCTGTGTTAGAAAAATTTTAAAGCACATATTGTGGTTCCAATGTGAGGCCCCTGCTCAGTTAGAGAATCTATTATCAAGAGGCAGAAACCACAGACTAAGGTTGAAAAATGTATAAAACATAATAGACATGAAACATCTGTAGATGAAAGCAGCAATAATGAGAAATAAAGAGGTTACTGATAAGTTTTACCTCAGGCCAAAAAATAGAAAATTCCATTATCTTCTGACAATTTCTTAAGCCATTCTTCTCACAGAGTGAGAAGAATGGCTTCGTCCTGGACCTTTTAAGCATATTTGAGATTCCCCCAGGAGAAAATATCTCTGCCAGGAGTTTTTCTTCTTTCCCCATCACTCTCAGAGTCTCTGGAAACTGGTAAGAGGATGTTAAGCACAATATTTGCAAGAGATGAGGTTTATTTGCCCATTTCCTGGAAATTCAGACCAGGAAACAGCAATTAGGAACTGAATATCTGCTGTGGGGTGAATTTCATCTTTCTGCCCATGAATCAGGAAGATTTCCTCTCCCTGGGCTTTCTGCTTGTAATTTCTTGTTAGAACATGTTATAAGAGCATCCTGTTCAACAGGTTAAGCACTGGGTGTTAGCTCTGCATGCAATTCTATAAGATGGTCCTTAGCATCTCCTCTTAGCCTATGTTCCCAAACCTGACATGGTTCTTTGCTGTAGTCTTCAGACTTCCTTTAAACCAGCGATCTCCAACCTTTTTGGCACCAGAGACCAGTTTTGTGGAAGACAATTTTTCCACGAATGTTGGGGATGGAGTGATGGTTTCAGACCATCAGGCATTAGTTAGATTCTCATAAGGAGAGCTCTAACCTAGATTCCTCACATGCACAGTTCACAACATTAGGGATTTCACTCCTATGAGAATCTAATGCTGCTGCTGACCTGACAGGAGGCAGAACTCAGGCGGTAATTAGCTCCAGCTTGTCCAAAGCTTACCTCCTGCTGTGTGGCCTGGTTCCTAACAGGCCATGGACAGGGTACCAATTGGTGGCCCAGAGGTTGGGGACCCCTCCTTTAAATGGCCCTAAATGGTTATCATCTTGGTAATCTTGTTATTGTCATCAAGGCTGAGCCCATGACCACTCCTCTGACTTTAATGAAAGTTTTGTCCCATATTACTAGCATAGCTCATTGCAGTCACCTTAATATCCATCTTCTCATTGTATGTGCATAGCAGCCTTGAGAAAGGCAAAGAAAAGTTATTACTTTTATTTTGTAAATATGAGACTCAAGACCAGAGAGGCGGTAACTAACCAAACTGCCTATGCCATAGCTGGTAAATGAAGATACTACAACTGGATATCACTCCTTTCCATTTCAAGACCCCTACCCCTCCTGCAATTCTGTGTGTTGACTTGGCCATTTCTTCATTTATCTGTCCACTTATTTATTTGATGCTACTAAAGACACTAGAATTTCAGGGCAATAAAACTCTGAGAACGCAGGCTGATCTGGGAAGCTTACTTCTCCAGGTGAATGGACACCTAACAGATTAGGCAAACTATTATGTGGAGGTACTTGACCTCCTTTGTTTTTGCTTATTTGGGCAGTTAAGACAACTGGGTGGGTGGTGTGCAGTGGCTCATGCCTGTAATCCCAGCACTTTGGGAGGCCAAGGCTGGAGGATCACCTGAGGTCAGGAGTTTGAGATCAGCCTGGCCAACATGGTGAAACCCCATCTCCACTAAAAACAAAAAAATTAGCCAGGCATGGTGTCAGCTGCCTGTAATCCCAGATACTTGGGGAGCTGAGGCAGAAGAATTGCTTGAACCTGGGAAGTGAAGGTTGCAATGAGCAGAGACAGTTCCCCAGCCTGGGCAATAAGAGTGAAACTTTCCAGAAAAAAAAAAAGAAGACAACTGGGTGATAACAATCAACAATGACGATAGGAAAATTGCTCATCATTTACTTATATTATTTTAAATAACTGACCTTGAGCTCATAAAACTAATTTAAACGGCTGACTACACTCACATAAATGTAAGAGAAAATATTCTTATAAAATGTTTTCAATATGAGTGTTAGCTAGTCATAATCCAAGCAGAACTAATTTAATAGGGTGAAGAGGGAGCAACCTAAATACATTTGAATGACAAGAATTCAAATAAGGTCATTTTTGCAGACATAAGCAAACCTCCTGGGATATTCCTGGGTGATTATCTTTACTATAAAATTAACCCTATTACACAGATTGTAAGATAGGGCATGATACTATTAAGAGCTAATATGTAAGAGCTGGGCTGGGTGGTACATGCCTGTAATCCCAGCTACTAGGGAGGATGAGGCAGGAGGATCACTTGAACCCAGGAGTTTGAGGCTGCAGTGTATCATAATCATGTGCCTGTGAATAGCCACTGTACTCCAGCCTGGGCAACATAGTGAGTTCCTACTCTAAAAAAAGCAAAAGGAAATAGAGCAAGTATGTATTGAGCATCTACTGTATACCTGGAACTACATTAATTTTTGTATTTGTAAATTTATTGAATTTTATCAAATAATACTAAAAGTAGACATTATCATTTTTGTAGATGAGAAAACAGGCTCAGCAGAGTTAAGATCAATGGTTTCACTATTTAGAAGGATGAAGCTGTGATTTGAACTCAGCTCTATCTGGCTCCGAAGTTCAAGTTTGAAATATACACTATCAAATGAGGATTGGCACCATGGAGGAGCTACATTTACCTTTATACTTGAGGGGAAAAAAGATTAAATCTCTCAGGCATCAGCAGTAGCCATAAGTGTACTTACCTTTAGGTCTGGCTTTCTTATAGCTCTATTTATGATACACTCCTCATCTGTAATGAGAGGGTGGTCAGGAGTGAGACCAAATGCGCTGTTTAATGCTGACAGGTAGATCCACATTACCTTTTTCCAAGAGTAAATTTGAAATTCATCCTGAGGAAATAGACATCAAAACCCCCATGAAGTTAAGAGAGGTCATCAGGCTAAAATTCATCCTGAAAAACATCATTTTAATATAATTCTGTAAGCGTTTGGAGTTACTGAACATTCTTGGCAGAATGGTTTGTCTCTGAAAGATGATGGACATAGAACCGTGAGGGAAAAAGACCTGTCATCATTGATTGAGGAACCTGATATGAATATGAGGCACTGACACATAACAAAGCTTGAGAGCCAGGAGGCACATCCCCCGGTAAGACTAGTTCACAGCATCACCTTTTAGCCCATGGCCTGATGATCATCCCCATCCTTTGAGGCTTAACTAAAATTCAGTCTTTTCCAGAACAGCCTCATTAACACCCTTCCACCAGGGGGAAGAAAAACTGTCACTTTGTTAACTCCAAAAAATATTAACTGTCCCTCACTTTTTGCCTGTATTCTCCTAGTTCTTCTAGACTACCTGGAATGTAGGGACTAGGTTTTATTGTTCCTTATCTCCTCGTGCATGTGGAGCACTGAGACCTGCTCTGAAGAGTGGATGAAAAAGACTGAATCCATGGACTAAACCTGCCCGAGGTAATTGCCAAGATGTTAGCACAGGTGGGGTTGAAGAAGGTACCTTACTGCATGACCCGAATTAAAATTACTTCCCTTTGCAGTTTACTGATTACTTCATCACAGAGTAAAATTAGAGGGAGAAGCACAGGATGGAGAAACAGATACCACAATGGTCCCTTAGAGGCTGATTTGATAATGACAGTGGCTATTATCTGAATGAGTAAACACTAAGCATAAAACCCGCGCAGATGACTAATAAACCTCAGGATTTAAGAGGTAGAGTAAAAGAAGTTAAACCCCGGAACAATTTGATGCTTGGGAAATGTAGGTCAGAGCTGGGAATTGTCTCCACCACCACACCCATTTTTGCTACGAAGAGTGGCTTAGTTGACTCTGCAAAAGGCACAAATGGGAAGATACAATCATTGTAGCTAATCTGTTATATTGGTCCTCCTCAAGAGAAGCCAATCTCTATGCCTTTGCTCCTTCTCCTTCCTTAGCCTGTAGTACACATTCTTCTCTCTTCTCCTTAAGTCTTTACATGGCTGGATTCTACCATCCTTCAGAGTCCAGCTCAGAGTCCATGTCCTGAGAACCTCCCTAATTCCTCTGGGTGATCACTTCTAAATCGTCAGGGTACTCGAGATTCCTACCACATTTTACTCTTTGCCTATGCACCTTACCACTTCTCTTGGATTGTGGGTAGGAAATGCATATGACGCATGTCTGTGCTTCAGCCAGGCTTGGCACAGATTCTGTGTGTGTGCGTACATGCATGTGTGTATGTGTGTGTGTGTGTGTGAGAGAGGGAGAGAGAGAGAGAGACAGGGTGAGTGAGAGGAGAGGAGAGGAGAAAGACGCCTACAAAAGGGGGAAATAACCTTAATATAAATTGGAACATTCATTAATTAATTGATTTTAAAAGCCAGTGAAATTGGCTGCTACCCTATGGATTAAAAAAAAAAAAGATGACTAAATTAATTCAAATCAAATTGTATGGAGTTAAGAATGATGAGCCTAAGAATGGTGGAAGATAGCTACATTTTCAATGCCTAAGCCACTGAACTGGTAGACATGTCTAGATATGGAGTTGGCAACCAACTCTCTTGAACAAACCTGGACATAGTTCAGCATTACATAGCCTTGCTTCTGACTTCCTCAAAGGGTTTTTTAAATGATAACTTTCCATTTCTAATTATAATAATTAATATTTATTTCGTACTTACTATGTTCTAAGCACATAATGCCACATATGTATTATTTCATTTAACATCAAAAATGCAGTGGAATCGTTACAGTTAATTATTCTCCTATTTAATTGGCATGGAAACAAAGACATAATTGATAACTATTAGAGCAGGAACTTAACAGCCCCCACCACACTCTTGCTTGCCTCATTTAGATTCCCCTCTTACCTTCCACTTTATTCTACATTTTGCTAAAAAATATAATTTGATTGGACTGCCATTTTTATGTCCAGCCTGAACTGAGACTTCCAAAGAACACAGTTTCAATGAAAAATTTGGTTAAAAAGTGTATAATTTGTTGGTAAATAAGAACACAAATTATAAAAGAGCCATCAGGACCAGAGACCTCTGGCCACCAAGTGAGGACAATTAGGAAGACAGCTGCTATTAACCATCTCCAGTGAATTAAAATAATATTAACAACTACTTTTCATATGACTACTTAGCAGTCTGTAAATAAATTGTTATGTTATCTTATCTTAGGCTTACAATTTTCCAACGTTGGTATTATAATTATTTCTGTTTTGCAGATGAGAAAACTGACCATCAGCAAGGCTAAGAATTGCTCAAGCCAGTCTGAAGTGGTAATAGGAATAAAACTGAGACCTGAGTCCAGATCTTTCTATTCCAAATCTTGGTTCCTTCCTCTTTTTTTCAGCAAGTTGCCTCATGGTGTCTATGGCTTGCATGTAAAAATCACCTCGAATTCTGTACCAAGTAACAAACAGTATCCAGTTTCTCACAATCTCTGCTTTCCTGGCAGCATAGAATCTAATTCCCAAAATCAAGCTGTCACTCTCTAGCCCTGTGTGGCAACAAACAGACTTCCAGACTGTAGTGCCTAAAAAGGGAAAAGCAAAGTGTCCATTCTCAAAGGCCATATCAATCCAGTGCACCAACTGTGTGCCTTCGTCTAGATGTGCACTAAAAACTGACATTCATCTATACACCCACATCTTCTTATAGCTCATAACATTACTAAATCAAAGGTGCTTGGACATATTTGCTTTTAAGCTCACTTTCTGTCATCCCCATTCACTCCTAAGCCCAATAACTCAGAATTCTGTATGATACAAAGTAGAATTCTATAGATTAAAATGATAGGGCAGCCAGATGACCCTTTTGCTTAGAGTAGGGGAGTGACACTGACTTCTCTCTTGTATACTACCCTATTGAGGACTCTCAAATCACCCCATTTTTAAGGGAAAAAAGCAAAGAAATGGAAGAAAAGTACACCAATGTGAAGTGATCACTTCAGGCAAAATCACGGACTCCTCTGTTTTTGTTTTGGGGTTTTCCAATATGAAAAGGGCACAGGTTGAGGCCTGAACTCAAATGCCAGCTCTAAACTGCCTTACAACTGTCTGAAGCTAATTTTCTTTATTTAGAAAATGGGGATAATATCACATTTCATGGATTTTTGCAGGATTAAATGAAATAATACATAACGTGTCTGGTCTAAGGTTTGGCCTACAGCAGGGAGGCAAGAAATGGTATGGTTCTATGCCTCACTTTTCATAGCATGTTGTTTCTGAGATCTTTCTGTAAGTACAAACTTATTCTCCCTCTGAGGAAACTAAAAGTCTCTCAATTTTTCTTTTGTGGAAAAGCAGCATCTTTACCTGAAAATGGCTGCTTCTACTTTAGTGTGTTTCCCAGCTCTCTTCAAAGCAGGTAATTATTTGTAAAATGCTTAAATGTACCAGAGGAGCTACCATTTTAACTAATTGGTTTATAATGCAAATAATCCAAAGTGCTTGCCTGGCATATCTGGACTTTTTACATTTCAGGTCTCATTGAGAAGACTTTACCTCCTCTTTATAGGAAATATTAACCAGATCAGTCCATGAACTCTAAAAAAGTAGGTTTTACAAGAATTCAAGAGTGCATTTCGGAAGTTGAATATAATACAAAGAACCAGTGTTTGACCTGGACTGAAAACAGAGGAAGAAACCTGAGCCTTTTCTATTTTCTATGGCTTTGTACTTTCTGACCCTAGAAATGCCAGATGAAATTTTAGATTTGAATGAAGCAAATTATCTTGTGATATGGTTTGGTTGTGTCCCCCCCAAATCTCATCTTGAATTTAGTTCCCATAATCCCCACATGTCATAGGAGGGACCCAGATTTAATCAAGGGGGCAGTTACACTCATGTTGTTCTCATGATAGTGAGTGAGTTATCACAAGATCTGATGGTTTTATAAGAGGCTTTCACCTTCTTGCTTGGCACTTCTTCTTGCTGCTGCCATGTGAAGAATTACATGTTTGCTTTCCTTTCCACCACGATTGTAAGTTTCCGGCACCCCCTTCCCCCGGCTATGCTGAACTGTGAGTAAATTAAACCTCTTTCCTTTATAAATTACCCAGTCTCAGATATGTCTTTATTAGCAGGGTGAGAACAGATTAACACATCTTGCTTACCTAATTTTACCCTTTTGCCATAAGAACTTCATCCCTTGAAATTTAAAAGCAATATAATGGTCACTTCAAGTTCAGGCCAATTCTGTGATTTCTCTTGCATAGTTCACTACATAAAAAATGTAGTTCTGAGTTCTCCTTAAAAAGAACCCATTTCAAAGTTCCAATGAGACATTAGAAACTGAGTACTTTTCTCTTGAAGACGGATGCATTGCAATGCTGAAAGGTTGAACTCTACCTAAGGTGAAATATCTAGAGGATTATGGATAATGTAATAATAACTTAAATTTCTCAGGTTATTCTAAAACACTGCACTGCCTTTACAGACCCATAACTTTGGAAAAATTATTTTATTTTTATATGTATCATTCCTTTCTTTCTCCTTCCCTCTCTTAGCCAGACTCATTGATGCTCTTAACAACCTGACCTCATATTCCCAGTGTTGTTTAGCTAAAAAAAAAGTTGACATTGGCTAGGATATAGGATTTACTTATAAGATACATAAAGTTCTAAGTTTTGAAGAAATTCCCACAATAATTATTACCTCAGTATAGCTGTCCAAAAAAAGGGAGGAGAGAAGGACAATGCAATGAGATTGTCAACAAAGCAAAGGCTATGTTGATGTTTGTACACAAAACAAGGAAACCTAGAAAACTCAGCATACATTTTTGGAGAGATTGGGATTTGGGGCTTCTTCATTTTTGCAGTTGTCTTCTGAAGGGAAATGGAGCAGTGGATTAGCTGGTTCATTGTCTGAAACTTCTTGAGATGTAGTGTATAGTAAAAAGTTGACCAATGCCCATGGAATGCCTACCTACCAAGCACAGTCGTCACTTAAGAACTTTATATCTATCACATCTTTAGTCCTCACAAGGATATAGGTATCATTATCCCCACTTTACAGAAAAAAAGAATGGAGGCAAAAAGAGGTTAAATAACCTGCCTGTTACGAACTGAATTGTGTTCCCTCAAAATTCACATGTTGAAGCCCTAACTTCCTATACATTTGGAGATAAAGCATTTAAGAAGGTAATTAATGGCCAGGTGCGGTGGCTCACACCTGTAATCCCAGCACTTCGGGAGGCCGAGGCAGGTGGATCCCAAGGTCAGGAGTTTGAGACCAGCCTGGCTGACATGGTGAAACCCTGTCACTACTAAAAATACAAAAATTAGTGGGGTGTGGTGGTACATGTCTGTAATCCCAGCTACTCAGGAGGCTGAGGCAGGAAAATCACTTGAACCCAGGAGGCAGGAGTTGCAGTGAGCTGAGATCGCATCACTGCACTCCAGCCTGGGCAACAGAGCAAGACTCTGCCTCAAAAAACAACAACGACAACAACAACAACAACAAAAAGGGTAATTAATGTTGAATTAGGTCGTGAAGTCCATATAAGATGAAGAGACACCAGGAATGCAAAAACACAGAGAAAAGACTCTGTAAACACACAGTAAGAAGACAGCCATCTTCAAGCCTCCCCAGAAACCAACTCTGCTGGCCCTAGATCTTGGACTTTCAGCTCCCAGAACTATAAAACAATAAACGTCTATTGTTTGAGCAAGCCAGTTTGTGGTATTCTGCTATCGAAGCCTACCAGACAAATACACTGCCCAAGGTCAAGAGCAGTGCTGGAAATCAAATCCAGGTACTCAGAATCTAGAGTTTATTCTTAAACCACTTCACAATGCTGCGTCTGTAGAATCTGGTCTCTGGACAGAGAGTAATTAGATCTTTAGCTACAACTCCAGCTCAACTCTCATCTTACGGCTATGAGACCCTGAGCATTTTGTTTAACTTCTCTATGCCTCATCTGTAAAATGGGAGAAAAATAATCTCTACTGGCAAGGACCAAATGAGACAACTATATGTAAATACTCTGCAAATTGTTAAATCATAATATACGGGGCCCTGTATTATAAAGGAAAATAGCCTCAAAATGATTTATCTAACACTGAGTCATTTCTCAGAGGCCAGCTCACAGAATCTCAGAGATTTCTGGTGAGATGTCTAATGAAAAACCAGGTTGAAATGGGGCCAGGTGGGGGAGTGGGTAGAAGAGCAGGATTCAGAAGTGGGAATGTGTACCTGAAACATAATCCTGTATTATCTTTCTCAACCGTGACATTCTACTTTAGTATCCTTGAAATACAATTCTGGCTAAAACAGTGAGACTATTTATTGCAGATCCAACTTAATTCAAAGTATTAAATTTAATTAAATTAATTAAGCCCTGCTGCGGCCATGTGCTAGGTGCCATGGGGGATAAAATGTAAACCACAATCACTGTCTTCAAAAAGTTTATACTCTAAAGTGTCTGGGGGGAAAAAAAGCTGAAAATTTCCAGGAATAGAAAGCTTATAATTTAAGGATCAAAAACTATAAAAAAGAATGCAGCATAGTCAGAAAAAAAAAAAAAAAGACTCAGGACTTAGAGAAAGACTTAGGTTTCGGTTCTTTGCCCCCATATTCCCTCCCACCTGCATCACTCTCCATGTGCCTGCCCCCAGCAGCCACCATCACCTTTGAACTCTTATCCTTTGGTGCTCAGAAAGCCTTCCCTGACTGTTTTGACTTGGTCAAATCTCTATAATATAATCCTACCATAACCAAGAACCTTTCATAAGGAGTACTTTTAAGAGGTGAATTTTTACATTTGTTGTGTAGTGATCTGATTAACTCCATGAGGTCAATAACCCTGGTTTTATTAATCACACGCACTCATACACTTGCCCCTGAGCTAGCATTGTTGGTTGGCATACCACCTGTGCTCATCAAATGTATGAAAAAGAGTCAGAAGGAAGGAAATCCTGGCTTTGACACGGACTGGGCTGTAAAGTCACTCGGTCTCTCTGTATCCTCATCTGTAAAATGGAGATGATAATGCCCATTTTCCAGGGCTGTTATGAGAATTAATTAAATAATCAATGACATACTGCGTTATAAACTGTAAAGCGAATAATATTTTGATATAAGGTAAAAAGCACTACAGCAGTCACAAATGAAAACACAGAGCTAATGCAGGACAGGTGATTAACTCCCTCCCTTCTGAACTGGGGCAAAGAATGAATCAACGAAGACTTAATAGGGAAGGTGATATGTGGCTGAGGAATGAGGAGACTTTAATAAGTAGAGACAACACCTACTTTCTACATTTACTTGAGAAAGAGAAAGCATGTGTGTGTTGACTCCCCACTAGAAGATCGCTCTGTAAGGACAAGGATTTCCATCTGTTTTGTTCCTAGTTATAGTCCCAGTGCCTATACCAGTGTCTGGTGCATGGTTGGTGGGCAGTAAATACTAACTGGATGAAAACATAAGTGAATGAATGCATGCATGAATGTAGGGGAGAAGGAATTATCAGAAGAAACTTTATGGGTAAAAGCATGCACAAAATAGTGTCTCGTTCCAGTGGAAAGTGGTCCTGGTGTGGGAAGCATGGGCTGTGACAGACTAAGGGACAGAGGAGGAGCGGGGAAGAGAGGAGGTAAGGGACCCTGTGAACACAGATGCCACCGCCTGACAAGAATACTGGTGGACTGGCAGACTTTAAGATGCCATTTGCATGGTTGATTTATAGAGTTTCTAAGTTTTTGAACTAACCCTCCTAGCCCTGACATCTTTAATTGAAACTGAAGCGAAAATGCTCCCCATTAAAATATCAAACTGAAGTGCCTTGAGTCAGGCCACATTGCTAATCATCTCCAAGTTCTCCTCTGCACATCATGGGTCTTTGACAACATGTAACCTACAATGACAATGAAGAGAAAAATGTGTTTGTAATTACAATAAAGACGGAAGCTAGGAAAATCATCAGGAGCATCTGAATTCAAAACAACGAATATAAATCATGTTGTTTGCATAGAAATGTGGCATTGCTACTGATATTGGTTAAAATTCAGGAGTAGATGAATAATGAACAGAATGCCACTTGAAAAGTATAAAATAAAAACCTAATACTTTTATCTTATGAAAAAATCTCTCAGAGTACCTATTAGGAGAAGAACTGAAAATAAACTGTGTACTGAAGACTTTTAGTCAGTACATCACAGTCTTTTTTTTTTTTTAATGTCAAGAAATGACTGCCTAATCAGTATCTGTGATAATGATCTGTAATCTTACCAGCTTGAGACTGACGATAAATTGCAAGCACTGATTTTTTAATAACATGAAGAACAGATATACAACACATTTTCAGGTAGGAATCATCCAGTCCTCCTTAATGGGAAGTCATTATAGTCCAGCCATTGTAATATAATTCAAATAAAATCTTTTTTAAGGTGTCATTTTAATGCAAATAACTAGCAGCAAACTTTTAAACTATTGGTGCCCAAAGCTTATTTTTATCTAAGTCTCAGATAGGAAGAATGTTTGAAATAATTGAGTTCTTCTCTAATTACATCATAAAGACTAATTTAGAACCTCATTTATTTGGAGAGTCTCTGGCATGGCAAATCTATTTAAAATGACACACAAGAGCAGGTAATTAAAAATTAAAGTTGAAATCAAGATGGAAAAGGCAAGATTGAAGCTAGCTTAGACTGCTCTGATTAGCTGTGGAGGGGCAGTGAAATTCTGCAGGGGCTTGATAGACTGTCAAAGATGCAAAGGAAGAGGCAGGATGATGGAATGCAGCTCCCAGGGGCACCAAAGCTTTTCTGAGTCTTTCCAGTATATGTCCAGTTGCAAAGCTAGCTACATGCAACTAGGAGAGATCACCTGGCTGAGTATGGTTGAGAGCTGGAGATTCCCAGTTAAAAGAAAACCTTTCCCCAGGTCTGTTGTCCCAAAAAGGAATGCCAGGCTCATGGGTAATTAGGAAAAGGTACATCATCCAGATAAGCGAAACCATGAGACATGGGAGCACCTTGTACATAGCAAGCTCTTTTGCATAGAACACTTATAGAATGGCTTGAGCACACGCATACACACACACACACACACACACACACACAAAGTAGTCTTTGATAATACATTTTACAGTTTGCAGATGCCTTTTAGGTACACAATCGCACTTTGTTCTCACACTAGCCCTGTTTTACAAGTGGTGAAATTGAGATCCTGAGAAGTTATGTAACAAGCCTGAAGTGCTAGGACAAGAAATCAAAACTTTGGCTCCAAATCCCCAAACACATCATGTCCTCATTTAGTAACACTCTTTTTGTTATTCGCTCTTAGTGGATTTTTTTCTCTTTTCTCCCTCTTCATTTTCCTCTTACCTATTTTCCTCCCTTCCTTTTCCATTTCCTCTTATTCTTGTCTGTGCCATGACTCTGCCAGCAACTCAGAGAGCACAGCTCAGCTGACCAGATCATCTCAGATCTGAAGAGATTGCTGATGCACTCTGAAAGGCAGAACATGGTTCTGTTTCTACCGCAACAAAAGCATTACCCTCCAAGAACTAGTTGAGGATGTATGGGGGTACTTGTAGAGTACAGTTAAATTAGCTTCATGCCAGAAAATAAAAATCTGATAGATTCTTAAGTTCACGTGGAGGGGCTGAGCTATAAAAGGACCCAAGATAGAGTCTTCCACAGATACTCATCCCCCTGCTCTGAGCCTCAGAAAGCAAATTTTACCCCTGCCCTCAAAAGGCAATCAGGCTATGTGTGAGAGGGCCACTCATAACGCCTTGCTAAATCTGGATTCTTCTCCCTCAGATTATAAATATACACCGTCTGAGCTGTAAATCAAATGTCTAGGTCTCTATTTCTCTCCTAAGGACCAAGTGAACAAGTGAGCTCACAAATGGAAGTGAAAACTAGTTACGGCAGCTTTTCTCCAAGTGTGGCCCCTTACAAGAATCTTTAGCATCACTTGAGAACCTGCTAAAATGCAAATTCTTGAGTCCCAATCCCCAAATCTAATAAACTAGAATTTCTGGGAGTGGGACCTAGCAAGCTGTTCTGATAAGTCTCTCTAGATTATTCTGATGCCAATTGAAGTTGGGGAACCCTGGTTTAAATACAGTTCAATGGAAAAGCCCTTGACTAGGAGCTAGGACTCATGGGACTTAGAACAAGCATTTGTTCTAGGCCTGGGAACCAAAACCTTTTATCATTCGTAAAACCACTCTTTTAACGATGCTAATTATCCGCAAGTGTGTTGACTTAGAACCTCTGTTATTAAATCTATACTGAATAAATGCGAAGAAGAACAAGGAGTAGAGGTGAGTTAGCTGCAATCACCCTCTAAGAGCAGCTAACGACCTCCCTAATCCACCCGATTGACTGCATTGTGTGCGTGAGTATTTTATTCATCCATTGCTGAGTCATTACTACTTTACAGACCTCTGCAAGTAGTAATCAGTGTCTCAGGTGGTGACCACGATGTGATCAATACCACAGCTGGTGCCCCATGTGAGGAGGCCAATGTGATTGACGCTACAAACTGGGGGTGCAGCAATCAACAAGCCAGAAATGGTCACTTCCTTTGAGAAGTTGACAGTCCTGCAGGAATGATGCACATTGTCTAAGTCCTATGAGCGCTGGGAGGAATTGGTATGGAAGCAAACACAGGGAAACTCACCCAAAGCCAGGGTCTTGTATTAACAGAAAGAGGCAATGACCTCAAGGGCAAGATGGCTGCATTGTTTACCTTAGCGTATATGCAGAATGCAACACGCACCCATCAATAAGCTGGGAAAAAGAGCATCCTCCTCAGAGGAATGCTCCCCACCCCTCGCCTTCTTTTCCTCTGGAGTCACTCCAGTGCAGGGAGTAGGATATATTAGGATTCGAGAGGAAGGTTGAGTGTGAACTTAGTAGCCTAAAGCCTGACTTGACTACTTCACATCACCTATTATTTTTAGCTATTAACATGGTTGTTCCCCGCTCTAGCATTCACAAAACTCACAACTTTAAAAGAAATATCTTGTGAAATAGCTCTTCTTAAACCTCACCATCCACAACTTTTTAATTTAACCTTTATTTTAAGGTCAGGGGTACATGTGCAGGTTTTTTTAATATAGGTAAACTTGCTTCATGGGAGTTTGTTGTACAGATTATTTTGTCACCCATGTATTAAGCTTAGTACCCATTAATTGTTTTTCCAGATCCTCTCCCTCCTCCCACCCTCCATCTTCTGACAGATGTGTGTTGTTCCCTTCTATGTGTCCATGAGCTATCATTTAGCTCCCACTTATAAGTGACAACACACAGTATTTGATTTTCTGTTCCTGCATTAGTTTGCTAAGGATAACGGCCTCAGATCCATCCATGTCCCTGAAAAGAACATACACAAATTATTGAATTCCTGCTACATGCAAGGCTGTGATGGAACCTGAGACTAGAGCCTCCACCTGCTACCTGTCTTGTGCACATCTCCCCCCAGCCATCCCATAATACATTGTCCAGAAAAAAAGGGGGGCACCAGCTACATAACCAGGTACACACTTACTGTTGTCCTCAGCAACACAGTGTCTGCTTCATGCAAAGAACATGGGATACAATGTGCCCATACGTGCCACGCTGGTCTCCAGTAAAACACGAGGGGGAGGATTCCAAATGAGAAGATGGATCCGGCAAGGCAGAGAGTTTTCCGGCAGCCTTGAGTCCGATAGCCAAATATTTCCTGGGACAGAATCAAAACGACCCCAAATATTGGTTAAGCACAATAAACAATCAATGAGCAAATACTGATGTTAGTGATGGAAATGGGGGCAGAGAATGAAGGAGTTGAGGAGGGTGAGGAGAGGGCAGGGTGAAGGATGGAGAGAGTAAAGAAGGATTCTTGACAAAGAAATATAAGACATGATTCCAGGAAGCAAGGAAGTCACAGTCTAACTAGAACTTAAGTTTCTGTAATTTGAGCACCCAACTACACTGTGCCAAGCACTATGCTAAGTGTTTAGACATGTTGTCTTGTTTAATTCTCCCAATCATCCCTATCTCTATATTTTCACTGAAGTGAGATAATCATCCTCATTTCATATATGGTGGGACTGAGCTTAGAGGGGTAGAATGAGACGACTTGCCCAAAGCCACACAGCTAGAATGTTCCACTACTAAGATTCCAACCCAGGTCTGTCAGCCTGCTAGCCAATGGCAGTACCAAGAGATTCCCTTGGCTGGGACTGGCAGTCACAGGAGAGGAAGAGAAAAGAACCAGGCCTTGAGTTCTGAGTCAAGGATTGGGTGAAAGTATTTGACCATAAGAGGATTGACAAGTAAATGCCAACTTGCCCTTGGGAGTTTGGGTAGAGTTGTGCCTTCCCACATTCCTTCCTCATTCAGTAACAAAAAGCATTTTATGTCTAGGGGAAAACACCATAGAGACTATCTGGTTTACTTCAACTCATTCTACTGGGCACTGATGCATTATGAGAGGATATAATTAGACCCCAGACGATATAAACTAGACAAGATAAGAATCTCGCTTCTAATGCGTGTATAATCTGGACAAATGTCTTCCTTCCAAGGAAGTCCTGAGATAGAACAGAAAACCACCCCTGAAGTTTATGGTCTTAGTCCCACAGCTTTATCCCATGAAGTGTATCCCATGGGTACACTTTATACTGGTTATGAGGGCTAAAATTGAGAGGTACTAGAGTGTCCTGGTTAAAAGCACATTCTGTGAACCAAGACTCTTTGGGTTCAGAGACTAGCTCTGCCACTTACTAGGTGTGTGATTTTCAGTAAGTTATTCAACCTCTTTATTCCTCAGTTTGTGTTCCACAAAATGGGATAGTAACTGTATCCATGTAACAGGGCTGCTATCTTATGTAAGCATTTACTACGGCTGTTGCTGCTATTACTTGATCACATCCCTGCAATAGACCTGAAATTCTATCCCCCAGTTTATTGGCAGTTAGGTACAAGAGTTCCTAGTGTCAACAGTTCTGCTCTTGCTAGAATTGTCTCTTAGGATAACAAGGGAGCTGGAACATAAAACTTTAAATCTATCAACTTCTCTATTTCACCTGGTAAAGATTACATTGCCAGGAAAGGTTCTGTGATGCTTGGCTGAAGGCTGCTTTTGTGTGTAAACATTAGGTTCCTTCCAACACGTACAGGTGCTGAATGGCTTTCTTAGGCATTGTCCACTTTTGACATGACTTCGATAAAATGTTCTCGTTAACTTAGAAATACAAGCTCTGAACTAATTTTGCAAAGTAGAATGCATGTTCTGATATGAATACCCTTCTGCTCCAAGCTCAAGCTATGGCTCTGTCCCCTCATCACACTGGGAGCAACGCTGTCTTACTCCCACACTCAGCAGTACCCCAATCTTAATCTCCCTACTTGTCCTGAGTCCAGCTACCATTCTTTCCCATGTGCTTTTTCTGTGTTTCAATACTTTGGCATAGGTCAATTTCTACCCTCCAACCCAGCCATTTTTCACCCTTTTAAAATATTATATTTAAAAGTTTCCTTATATTGCCAGTCAGTTGAGCCCCCATGTAATGTAAAGTAAATATGCTTGAGTTACTCTGTTCTATGACAAAAACCTCTGTTACTATGCATTATTTTATGGGCTGTGCAGTGAGAGTTCTCTATATAGTTTCTGAAGTGTCTTTGTGTTCATTATCAAGATAAAGCAAACAGAAATTATCTTAATTCTCCATTTCGAAAACTATAAAGTTACTATATTATCTTTAATAGTAATAATAGTGATTATTAACAACTAATTATTGATGACAGTGCTAGCAGCTAACATTTATTGGGCACTTAAAAGCCTTTCACTAAGCACGTGATACATATTCTCCCATTTAGTTGAAAAAGATAAAATTTGTTTCCCAAGCCAACAAAGCTCATAACTAACTCAAAACCGGGTCTCCAGTCTAGACCTCTGCAGCACATGGAAGATAATGTGGGCTGGCTATTTCTACTCCAAGGCGCTTCTTTACTCTTTTATTTCAGTTCTACTTAACACATGTTTCTTACATGTCCACAAAATGGCAGGCATGTGCTAGATAAATGAGACTGTATCTCTGGTCTCAAGGAGCTCATTAGTTTAGTGGAGAAGAGAGACACACAAACAGCTTAAGATTAAAGAAGGTTAGATCAATAAAGGTTTACATAGAGAGATAACCATATAAAATTCTCACCTCAATGGGGTGCTACTAATAATAACACTGGGACAGCAGAAGCAGATGAGTGTGAAGAGAATGCTTCACTGTAATTTCCAGGCACTACAACCAATTGTTTTAGAATGCATTTCAATGGATTTACCTCGCTGCTCACCCAACCCAGGCACCTATTAAAATTCTTGCCTCTGTACAGTTTCTTCTTTGCCACTCTTTAGTACTAAAGGACGTTTCTCTAAGTTTCTTCCAAGTTAATTTGACTTCTAGATTCAGGTAAAAAATTCTCAACGTGAATGGCCTAATCTAGAAATCTTAAACAGGAGGCTCAAAAGGAATGACCTAAAGCCTGTTTTCTTCTTTACTTATTAAGGATTTCTTAAGACTTTAAATTGATCCCCAGTTATTTTCACATGAAAATTATGATTTATACTTTTTTCTTAAAAGAAACTAGAAATCTGACAATATTGTCCTCGCATTCTCACACTGCAAAAATCAGCTGGATTCCCAAGCAAGCCAAGGGAACCCTCCTTAGTTATACTGGAGTGTCGCTCCAAGAGCTCCCTGCTCTCAGTCTGGTGGCCAACACACCACCACTTAATTGTTCGTGACCATAACACATTGCTAAAGTTTCTGTAGAAAGGATGAAATAATGTCAACAAGCTGCGTTTAACTATTGCTTATCACGGCGAGTTGAACTGTACTAAGAAGTTGAAGCGAATTGCATTGCAAGGGACTATTAACGGATATTGGGTTTAAAATTGCAAAAATCAGCATAGTGCTGTTATTATCATCCCACAGCAATTCACGTCCTACATATATGGAGTGCTTTCTATGTCCCTGAGTATGCTGGAGGGAACTGTCCTTGCTACCCTGCCCTCCACCCACTCTTACCTCCCACAAAGACAGATCAGTTAGCTTTAAAAAAAAAAAAAAAAAAAACTGTAGGGAAAATGTCAACAGATTATTACACAAATAATAATTAAGCTCATGGCAGGCTACCATGGCAGGCTATGTGCATTATGGAATAGCACACTGTCCCTTTCTGTATCCCTTCCCTACCCACATATTCTTCTTCCTCTGTCCATGGGCATCCAGGTCCATTGCATCTCTAAGGGCTTAACCTTTGGCTTCCAGGTGCCCAGGCCTTCTTTACTTGTAGAGTTTCTATGCTCAAGGAGCCAAATTCTGCTCCTCAGAGCAATGCTTTAAACCATCTCAACTAACAGAACCTTCTCAGTATCTGTAGACCTTCTCCCCAAAGAAATACATACTTAACACACAAACATCTTCACAGATATTTAGGGAGGATCCCAGGGCCTGGAAAAGGTCCTGCTCTAGAGGTTTCATGAGATTGAATCAGGCCTTGTCTCCCAGAGCTTACCCTCAGTACTTGAACTTAGGGCCTGACACCAGGTAAGCACTTAATGAATGTAGAAATATGAAGACACAAGTGCATGGAAATGCAGATGAGATACCAATGGTAGCAAAACGGTCTGTCCCCAAAGAAGCGTCATAGGGCAATGTCACCACCTAGGGCCCTACCAGTCCTGAGAGTGGCTCTCAGCTTTCCAGTCCCAGAAACTACCAGCAGAACCATCTGTCACAGGGAATATTACAGTTAAGCAGATCTCAGAGACTAGGAATAACAAGAGAGTGAGATGTATGCTGCTGTCACACTAACCAAATACAGGGGTTGTTATGAAGAGTGCATTCTCTCCCCAGTGACACCATCTCCACAGTCATGGCTGACCTGCTAGCAGAGTCTTGTGCAAGCACAGAACTTAAAACAGGCTCTGGAGTCTTCTTTGACCATCTCCCACCCTGACTGGCACATGTCTTTATTAAAAACATTAATTTCTTTAATCAAATTGCAGTCAAATCTTGTTGGCCTAGAAGCCATTTAGTCTCTTTAAGAAAATTTTGCATTTCTCTACAGGCTTTGTAAAATATTGAAAGGTTTTAAAGTTTTCATTTTTAAAAGTTTACTTCCCTGAAGATAATCCCTTTTCCCTTATTTCTGAATTTGGGGTGTTAAGTGAATGCTTCACTGTAATTTCCAGGCACTACAACCAATTGTTTTAAATGAACACTTAAATGGATTTACCTTGCTGCTTGCCTAACGTGAACACCTATTAAAATTCCTTCCTCTGTATAGTTTCTTCTTTGCCACTCTTTAGTACTAAAGGAAGTTTTTCTAAGTTTCCTTCAAGTTAACTTGACTACTAGATTCAGGTGAAAAATTCTCAACATGAATGACCTCATCTAGAAAACTTAAAGTGGAGGCTCAGAAGGAATGGCCTGCAGACTCGTTTCTCATTCGCCTGTTAAATATTTCTAGAAACTTGAAGCGGGTCCCCCAGTTATTTTCACATAAAAATTATTGAGTTCTACTTTTTCTTAAAAGATATTAAAATGGTGGCAATATTGCCCCCACCTTCTTGCACTGCAAGAATCAGTTGGAGAGCAAAAAACGACATGTATACAATCACCCAGGAAATAACACAGATGCCCTCCAGTGAGTCAGATGTACTGTGGTGGGTCCACACAATGAAGTTTAAATGAAATCAAATGAATTCGTTTGATTTCAAATGAAATGAATGAGCTCCAGCAACACACATCAGTATGATGCTCCTAGTAATAGAATAGGAAGTGAAAAAAAGTCAGTGTAAAGGATTGTAACAGCATCATAATCTTTTTATAAGGTTAAAAACAACTAACAATTCAATTATTTGGGGGATATATCTAGAAGAAAGGAAACTATATAGGAAGGAAAGCAAGGGAATGATGAACACAGATTCATTGGCAAGGGAATGACGAGCATGTACAATGGCTTTCTCTGTTGAGGAAAGGCAGAGGAATGAGAGGCCACACTGTTCCCTGCAGATTGTTGTCAAAATCCTAGTTTTTGTTTGTGGTGATGGGTTCAGCACATTATTATAAAGAACTAATTAAGTAGCTAACCAAATTAATGCAACACAACATGGGCAAATAATATGAGTGCGTCAAGAACTAAAGATTACGGACAATCTAATGGTGAATACCTCAAGTCTTAGGGGAAAAAAAAGAAAAAAGAACCAGCCAAAGCGAGTACCAGATGCCCCTCTAAATGAGCAGCTGCCCTCTTATTTTCTGTTTCCTGCCTTGCTTACCTTTTCCCCCAACACTGAGGATATATGTTAGGTTCCATCTCGCATCTCATGCCAGACCTGTGCATTGGAGCTACAGCATCACCCTGTAAACTAGTGGTTCTCAACCAAGGGTGAGTTTGTCTCCCAGGGTACATTTGGCAATGTCTGGAAATATTTTTTGGTCACTCAATTCTCAATTGGGTGAGTTACTTCTGGCCTCTGGTGGGTAGAGGCAGAATGCTGCTAAACACTCCACAATGCAGAGGACATTCCCCCACCCCCACCCTCTACAACAACAACAAAAAATTGTCTGGCCCAAAATAGTGCCATGATTGATAAAACCTGCTTTAGGCATTTTAGTTTCCTTCCACCTAACCTAGGCAGATCTCTGGGTCCTAGTGCCTAGGATGACATCTTCAGCACCCAAAGAACTAAAAAATCTTGATTTTGAAACCCATGGTAAAAGAGGATTGACACTTAATACTAAATGACCAACTAAGTCGGTAGTAGTTGCAACGCAGCCCAACAAATCATTTCACAGATAAGGAAACTCTGCTAAGAGAGAAAGCCGATTGCCCACGTGATCTACCACCTGCCTTCCTCTCCAACTTCATCTTCAACCACTCTCCCTCCATATCACTCTGTATGAGCCAAGAGGACTCTTTCCATTTTGGTGAATTCACCAAGCTCTTTCCCGCCTCATGGTCTTCCCATGGCTTGATATTTGTCATCCTTTAAGTCTCCTCTACATGTTTTCTTTTCAGAGGGGTCTCAGCTAGCCATCCTATATAATTAAGCCCCTAATCTTATGTGCCCCTTATAATTCCTTTGTAAAATTTTCACAATTTTCAATTTGTATTTTTTGCTTAATTTTCTGTTTCCTCCTTTCTGTCCCCTACAACCTAGTATGGAATAGTAGGATCAATTCAAGCTTTTTCTTCTAACATTGTTTACCCAGCATCACATACATTATCTGCAGGTGGTGGGCACTCAATAAAAATTTGCTGAATCAATAAATACATAAATGAGTGGCTATATTCAAGGGAAGGAGACAGGAAGGAGGTAATGGTCGGAAAGGGAGGGAGAAAGGGATGAAGGGCGTGAGAGAAGGAGAGAAGGGAAATTAATAAACCCTTACTCTCCTTGTTTCTAGCCCAACAAATTTAACTATATTATCTTCTTGGTCACTAAAAATAAAATCAGCCCACTGAGGGGAGAGAGGAGGAAACACAGCAGCTCTCAGATGCTGCACTGTGCCTTTGGACATTATGAAATGTTAAACTAGTCACATCATTTGCCTTACATCACGTTAATCTCTAAGTCTAGGTTTCTTGAATAAGTGCTAGGATTTTTGCTTTTTCTTTCTCTTTCTAGTCTGTCTCCAAGAGTTGAAAAGATGTTAAAGGTTAAGACTGAGTTTTACAAACTCTCTGCCTTCAACAGAGCCAAACCAAGGGCCTGCCCTGGAAGGGACAAATTAGTTATGTATCTGCTGTCCAGGCTCCTGCTCTAGACCAAAATGTGTGTTCACAATTACTTTGGTGTGAATTGTGCTGACTTTCCAATCCTGTGCATCACTTTGCAAATATATATATATATATATATATGTATTTGTGTGTGTGTGTGTATATATACATATATATATTTGTGTGTATATATATTTTACATATATATATATGTAAAATCTCCAGCAATGACTACTGGCATGCAGCTGAGTCCCATTTTCCATTAACAATGTTTACATCCATTTAGTAGTTACAGGAGTGGCCCTTGAGGGGATCCTTAGGAATGAAGGGAACTGGCCATCGCCGGCAGATAGTTGCAATGATACTTAATCAAATTCTATTCCCAGCTTTGGAATGTCACCTCTCTGGTCACTGACTCCCAGTTTCTCTCACCACACTTTCTTTCTCATGATTACTATGGGAAACAATACAATAACGCTGGGCCCAGGTGTCAGGCTCCAGAACCAAGGCAAAGATCACAAAAACGCTTCTGTGCTGCACCTCCAGCATAAACTCTTTAAAGTGCCTTTGCTTCAGTGTTCAATACAAATTGCCTACTATGTCTAAGACAATGGGTAAGGTATGTCTGCTAGAGATAAATCTTCCACCCTCAAGGAGCTGACAAAAGAGATGAATTTTAAAGTAACTAATTCAGGGCAGAACGTATTAAATGCCATATGAAAAGCACAAGGGAAAAAATTAGTTTCAAATGATGAAGGTCTCCCACTGAGACAATTAATAGAAAAACTTTCCAAAAGAATTATAATTTGCAATTGACTTGGAGAGAATTGGTAGAATTGTGAGAGCTGGGAAAGGAGAGTAGGAAGGGGCACTCCAAGTGGAGGAATTCGCCTTGAGCAAAGGTATAAACTCTCAAAACATGCAATATATTTAAGGACAAAATGTCAGGTTATTGCATTACAGGAACTCAGTGGACTCTAATGTTACAATTAACCTACTCGTGTACGGTTAGATAATACACCTTTGGTTGGGACTTTAAAATTCTAAATGTGTACACTACTCTAGCTATGGCTGTCGGAAACCAAGTTTGCTGAACCCTTAAAAACTGTACCTCCAGCTGAGCACAGTGGCTCATGCCCAGCACTTTGGGAGGCCGAGGCAGGTGGATTACCTGAGGTCAGGAGATTGAGACCAGCCTGGCCCACATGGCAAAACCCCATCTCTACTAAAAATACAAAAATTAACTGGGTGTGGTAGTGCACACCTGTAATCCCAGCCACTTGGGAGGCTGAGGCAGGAGAATCATGTGAACCCAGGAGGCAGAGGTTGTAGTGATCTGAGATTGTGCGCCTGCACTCCAGCCTGGGCCACAGAGTGAGAATCCGTCTAAAAAAAATAAATAAAAAATAATAATAAAGCTGCACCTCCATCTTTTCCCCTCCACAATCAGCAGGTGGACCCCTCACAATTACCCTAAAGTTAGCGTTATCAGAGAAAGTTAGTGGTAGAGGCAACTGCCTATGGCCATTTCAGCTGAGCGGCAGTCTGAGTATGGAAGTAGGCTGAACAGATGTGTTTGGGGCTTTAGTTTCCTTCGCTTAATCAGGGTTCCTTTTCTCGGCCCAGTATGCTGTCAGCTTCTGCCTGTGGAAACTCCTCCTTGTCATACAGATTGACAGAAAAGCAACTTATCCCACCAATCAGTTTCAGGCAGGAAGGTAAGACCCTGCCCTGTGGATAATTGCCCACACAAGCTTGAGCTGAAGCTCACAAAAACTTACATTTTATGTAAAGAATAACTTATTATATTCCAGTCACCCTAAATATATATTTTGTTATATGCTGCTTTAATTCTCACAGTCCTGTAAGGAAGGTAGTGTCAGCCATGGATCAGAATAAGGAAGGTAAGGTTTGGGGAGGTTAGGAAACATACCCACAGTCCCCCAGCCAGTAGGTCAGAGAGCTAGGTCCTTTTTAATTGAAATTCTTTTCACCCAACAAGGCTGCCTGTCATGAAGACACTCCCTTCTCCTCCTTAGCTCTGATATTCTCATCCGGCAGGTGTAACAAGTAACAGTGCATGAACACTTGCTGATTGTACACGTTTGAGCTGATGGATGTGCTGCCCAGACAAGTTCTTAGCTTCCCCTTAAACAGGTTTTCACAAGCTTCAAACCCAAGAGTGAGAGGAAACAGGCAAGAGGGACTCCACCCAATAGCCCGACAGTGGTTACTCCAGGCATCATCCTAATCTCTTGGTCTGGTCATCTTGGGCAAGAGGTATTTTCTAGGCTCTCACGTGATGAGGAAATTAAAGATTCTCTTGCTGATGATGTCTTTAGTATAATAATAAATAAATATTTTGTGTTTGTCTCTAGTTTCTGGCATAGAGCAACTAAAACGCTTGGAATGTTCTAAATAACAGGAGTGTATTTTGCGATTCAAAATGAGCCCCTTTCAACCATATCTGAGTTCATCCTAATGAGGTGACCTTCAGCATGGGAGCTGGTGGTCAAAGGAATCCACCATATCTTTAGATCATTGGAACTTTCAGTTCTACCCTCTGACCTCTTGGGAAAGGAAAGGAGCTACAGACTGAGTTCCATTACCAATGGCCAGTGATTTTTTAAAAAGCCCTAAATGACAGTATTCACAGAGCTTCAGCATTGACAGACACAACCATGTGCCAGGAGGGTGGTGTACTCTCCCTCCATGGGGACAAAAGCTCCTGTGCTAGAGACTCTTCTAGGCCTCACCTATGTAGTGCTTCATCTGGTTATTCTCTTATGTCCCTTATGATAAGCCAATAACAGTAAGTGCTATGGTTGGTCTTCACCAAACTCACATTAAAATTTCGTCCCAATTATGGCTATGCTGGGAGGTAGAGCCTAGTGGTAGGGGTCTGGTGCAGGGGGTACAGATCCAGTATGAATAGATCAGTGCCCTCCCACAGGGGTGAGTTCTCTCTCTCAGTAGTTTCCATAACAGCAGGTTGTTAAAATAGAATCTAGTTTCCTCAGTTTCTCTTTCTTGCTTCTTCTCTTGCCATGTGATCTTTTTTCCCATGCCCACTTCCCTTCTGCTTTCCATCATCAGTCAAAGCAGCATGAAGCCCTCCTCAAATGTGGCTGCCCAACTTTGGACTTTCTAGTCACCAGAATCCTGAGCCAAATACACCTCTTTTCTTTATAAATTACCCAGCATCAGATATCCTATTACAGCAATATGAAATGGACTAAGACAATGAGTAAAGTGTTTTCCAAAGTTCTAACAGATTATTGAACCTGGAAGGGTGGAGGAATGGGAACCTCCCAACTTAATAGCCAAATTAGACAGAAGTGTGAGTAGCCTGGTGACCCATATTTATGACTGGCATTTGAATGAAGACAGTCTTATGGGATTGGGCCCTTAAATCTGTGGAGACTGACACTAACGCTGAGTAGTTAATGTCAGATTGAATTTAGTTGTAGGACACCCATTTGGTGTCCAGAGAACTGTTAGTGTCAGGAAGAGAAAAACTGTACACATGTAGTGTCAGAAGTATTGTGAATAAAAACAATATCTGAGAGGTGTAAGACAATAAGAGCACATAGAAGTCAGTATCTGGGAATACCACCCTATCTAGGCAGCCTGTTTACTGCACAGTGTAAAGACCCAAACCGAGGTAGCACAGGAGAAAGGGCAATATATTTAAAGACAAAGCCCTTGGGTTCAAATACTGGTTCTGCCACTTATTAATTTTATTATGTACAAGTCACTACCATATCTAAAAAATAAGAATACTAATGCCTACCTCACAAAACTGTTTTGAGAATGAAATGGAATAACAGTTGTAAAAGTTATTCAAATATAAGTGGTCATTATTTTGGGGAAAATTAGACTTCAGGATGATTAATAAACCCTCAGTGACAGGCAGACGTGTTTGGCCCCTCCATATAAGTCAGATCTCAGCCTCTGTGACCACACAGTCTAAAATAGCTAGCCAGTCACTCTCTAGTACATCATCCTATTTTAGATCTCTATGAGCCCTTATCATCTCTATCTGATATTTTCTTATTTGTTTATGTTTTTGCAATCTGTTAGAAGGTAAGCGGCACAAGAGCAGAACAGCTTCAGTTTGTCTTGTTGATTGCTGAATCCCTGGCACATAGTAGCCCACAGATATTTTCTGAGTGAATGAATGGCTCACATTTTATTGTAAGGATTCCAATCTAAGGAAGCATATAAGGATATTAATAGATTAGTAAACAGAAAGTCTGAAAATTACAATCATAGAGTGTTGGCACCTGATATATGCTTAGCAAACATCTAGTGGAACTCATCATTTTTCAGAGAAGAAAGCTGAAATCTTAAGATGATTCTCAAACAAGGATACATTGAAAGAAACCACAGGAAAATCAATGATCTCCTCTCAAAATCATCCTTCTACTCTTTGACCTATGAAGAATACATTTTGATAAGACATTTTATTCCCCAGTATTATTTCCCTTTATCACTGGGTATTATTTATCATTAGAAAATGAAAAATCTATTATGAACTAAGAGAGGAAAATATCAGAGATGATCTGATCATGGAACCCTCTACAACATCTATAACAAATTCTTTCCTGGGTCCCACACCTCCAGTGAAGCAAACAACTTCCTGGGGAAGGCTGTTCTATTTTCAGATAATCCTACTAATAATTACACTGTGTGCCGGATACTGGGTTAGAGCCCAGAACGTAGGACTGTAAGTTTCTTCCTCATCACCCACATGAATGCACACAAACACTTTTCTTTCAACCAGGACAATGCTATGTCTATCTATTTTATATACTAATCTTCCATGAAAAGGTTGTGCCTTAACAAGGGCCTGTGTAGATGAAAACATTTTGGAAATCACCATATTACCAAATACCCCCTTGAGATAGTCTGGAATCTTTTTCATATAAAGGAATTCTATAAAAGGAGTGGAAAGCATCCTATACAGCAATGGTTCCCACCCTTCTTGGTATAAGGAACCCTTCCTTAACATCACAAACAGTATACATATCTTCAAAGTTACTGTAATGCATCGCTACAGAAACATGTACACATATGCACCAGAATACACAAACAAGAAAAATGCAAAGCTGGAAATGATCCAAAAGTTCATCAACAATGAAACTTTTTCAAGTATAGTCTTACAATGATATATTCTGCTACAATGAAAATGAATAAACTGAGTTTTATGAAATGATATGGATATATCTTAGGAATATAATAAACAGAAGAATGAGAACACAAAATAATATAATCAAGTCTGTAAATAATGCTGCCATAAACATGCCCATCAATGATAGAGTGAATAAAGAAATTGTCGCACATATATACCATGGAATACTATGCAGCCATAAAAAAACAATGAGACCATGTCCTTTGTATGGACATGGATAAAGCTGGAAGCCATCATTCTCAGCAAACTAACACAGGAACAGAAAACCAAACACCACATTTTCTCACTCAAGAGTGGGAGTTGAACAATGAGGACACACAGACACAGGGAAGGGAACAACACACACTGGGGCCTGTTAAGGGGTGGGGGACAAGAGGAAGGAGAGCATTAGGACAAATAACGAATGCATGAGGGGCTTAAAACCTAGATGACGGGTTGATGGGTACAGCAAACCACCATGGCACATGTATACCTACATAACAAACCTGTACATTCTGCACATGTATCCCAGAACTTAAAGTAAAATAACAAAAAATGTAAATAATAATAATATAATCAGTGTGATTTCAATCCTGTAAACTTAAAAATGTTGTTATTGGATACATAAATAGTAAGAAAAAATAATATTTTTAAAAGGCAATGAAACAATTATTTAAAAGGTCATGTAAGAGATTATCTCTGGGTGGAGAAAGAACAATAGAGATGGGCTTTAGTTAGAGAGGGCTCTAGGGGAATCTCTGGAATGCTAGCAGTGTTCTATCTTCTGACTTCAACAACGACCATACAGGTTCCACTTTATTATTAAATCAGTTGCATATAATTTTTGCACATTTTTGTGGCACTTCAAAAAAAAATGTCACATACTCTCAAATGATTGAGATCCACTTTTACGTATAGAGATCATATCAATGCTTGTTGGTCATATGAGCCCTTGGACCTGTAGCAATAACCCTTTTTTTTTTTTTTTTGAGATGGAGTTTCGCTCTTGTTACCCAGGCTGGAGTGCAATGGCGCGATCTCGGCTCACCGCAACCTCCGCCTCCTGGGTTCAGGCAATTCTCCTGCCTCAGCCTCCTGAGTAGCTGGGATTACAGGCACGCACCACCATGCCCAGCTGATTTTTTGTATTTTTAGTAGAGACACGGTTTCACCATGTTGACCAGGATGGTCTCGATCTCTTGACCTCGTGATCCACCCGCCTCGGCCTCCCAAAGTGCTGGGATTACAGGCTTGAGCCACCGCGCCCGGCCCGACCCTTAAGACTTATCAAGAGTTGTGGCCCACAGGTTTGCAACCACTGGTATAGGAAAAAAACAAAAAGCAATGGCTAGGATTTAATCTAAACTTCACTGCTGTTAATCCCTTTCCCAGGTGATATGGTTTTAGCTCTGTGTCTCCACCCAAATCTCACCCAGAATTTTAACCTGGTGGGAGGTGATTAGATCATGCTTTCCCTTATGCTATTCTTGTGATAGTGAGTGAGTTCTCTGACAGTGAGTGATCTGATGGTTTAAAAGTGTGGCACTTCCTGGGCGCAGTGGCTCATCCCTATAATCCCAGCACTTTGGGAGGCCAATGTGGCCAGATCAACTGAGGTCAGGAGTTCAAGACTAGCCTGGGCAATATGGTGAAACCCTGTCTCTACTAAAAACACAAAAATTAGCTGGGCATGGTGGCACATGCCTGTATTCTCAGCTACGTAGGAGGCTGAGGCACGAGAATCACTTGAGCCTGGGAGGCAGAGGTTGCAGTGAGCAGAGATTGTGCCACTGCATTCCAGCCTAGGAAACAGAGTGAGATTTCATCTCAAAAAAAAAAAAGCAGGGGGTAACAGTTCTCCCCCAAACTCCACCCTGCCTTCCTGCTGCCAGGTAAGACATGCCTTGCTTCTCTTTCACCTTCCACTATTATTTTAAGTTTCCCAAGGTCTCCCTAGCCATGTGGAGCTGTAAGTCAATTAAACCTTTTTTCTTTATAAATGACTAAGTCTCAGGAAGTTGTTTATAGCAATGTGAAACTGGACTAATACACCTTGTCTGAGCCTGTTTGTCCATCTGTAACAGAGAGGGTTGAATTATATGATCTCTTGGGTCCCTTTCTACAGGTACTTCTTCTACAGAACTACCTATAGTTCTTATAGTAACAGGAACCTTCTGAACATCACACATTTGACAGCTTGCAACCCCCTTGCAGATGCACATGTAAGGTCATAAATCTCTTCACTGAGATGCCTGCCTTTACTTCAAAGCTGTCCATGTAGTTCTCACTCAGAATTCAATATTCCTTTAAGGAAAAATAAAAAATGGTTTCTGTTGCACCATTTGTGCAAATTGGTACATATTGTACAGACTACCTGCTTAAGAACTGTCAAGAGTGTCCTCTGAGAGAAAGAGCATGTCACATGTAGGAACCCCCATGCTTGGACCCAGGAACGGGAGTTAGCCTGCCACCCTGTGATTCTGGTTACTGTGCCATATTGATCAACCAAGCACCAGAATTATCCAGTGTGTGAAGACTATTTGATTCATTTCTATGACTGTATTTAGATTCAAGCACAACCTTGTGGAAGATTTCTTGAATTTTTAAGATGGCACCATCAAGCCATGATGCATGACTCTGATTTTGACTGACAGAAAAGGGGCCCTGGATATGCTAGAGAATTTCAAGCCAATGGACAGAGGTGGAAATGTGACATTAGAATATGTAAAAGGAAAATCAATGATTTGATAAGAATGGAAAATTGTTTGGGAGAATAATGGCGCATAAGGAAGACCATAATTTCCACCTTTTTCAAATACCCTGGGATGCCATACCCAGCTGACACAGGGTAAGTCAAGATATTAAATCCTGGACTAGATAATTATAATGTGATCTCCGCAGGATTTTTAATGCCTTTATCACTGCAGAAGCAATGCACGCACATTTTAAAAATCAGAAAAGAAAAATACAAATGGAAATTGTATATTGCCACACCCAGAGATCGCCACAATTAACAACTCATTGCATATATTTTTCCTCCTACCAAAGTAAAACCATACTGTAAATGTTATTTTACAATCTGCTTTTTTTATTCAATGGCTTCCGTTTTTCCAAGTCAGTGAGCTTTCCGCTTTTCTAATACCCAAACCATATTCAAATATCACCAGTGGACTGACCAATGTCCTCTATAACTGGCTTTTAAAAATTGACTTGGCATTATTCTATTTCCTAAACTAGATGGTTAGTGTGTTCACCTTATAATTATCCATTAAGCTGCACACATTTTATGTACTTTTATATAGGCATACCATATAATATTAATATATATACTATATATAATATATAACAATAATATATTTCACAACAAAAGAAAGGGGAGAAATATCAGACACTCTTATATAATTATCACTGAACTGTTGCCATTTGTTTTAATCCAGCTCCTTCTTTTTTTCATGATGTTGACTTACGGAAGGGCCAGTCATTGCACAAGAGTGCTAATATGCTAGTAAGTATGACCCCCACCAATTTCAGATGTTACACAAAAACAAGAGACAAGTGACCTAATCTCCAGCTGCTTTCTTTTCACGATTTGTTTATTCATTTGTTTGTTTAGGAATAATTACATTTATCCCACAGAGGAATGGTAAAAGTAGCCAAAGTTTTTGTTTGTAAGAAACCTTATTTTTGTTTTGTTACTTTGCATTCTAATAAAAATTTACTTATAATTTTATGTCAATTTAAGTTTGGCTGTAAACCAACAAGAGATTTCCTTATCACAGTGCTTTGAAATCTTTTTCATATAATAGTACCCATAGAAAAACTTGCACAGTGCTGATTAGGTAAATGCATAAGTCTGTTTGAAGCTGGAGGGATCCATATCTTAACTTTCCTATAAGCACTCCAGGGCCATCTATGGCACCCCAGTGGGGTTGTTCTTCCTTATCCTGCATTTATAGCAGCAAATACCTTTCCCTTCTCTCATTTTCCTCAGTTTAGTCAGTGTCAAATTGGGCAAAATTGCACCTAAAATAAATACGTCCTTAACTACTCACCATTCCTACAGAAGCTTGCCCTATGCTTTCTCAACCCTATTTCTTTATCCAAGTTGGAGGTCTTTGGTTTTTGTTTGCTTTTGCTTTTATTTTTGTTTCTCAAATCCTGTCTCAATCTCACTGCTTCTTCTCCTAGGGAAAAAAATTCTAGCAATCTTTAAAAGTACTACTCAAATGTAACTTTGGGACACCTCCTCAGTCAGAACTAATCACAAGTTAAAAACCAAATTCATTACCTGCATCCTCCTCTGTGTCTGAATCACCATCATCACCACAATTACACATTCAGTGGTACGATTCAGAAATCCAGTCACGTCCTTTAGTATTCTCCCCACATTCCCTGAACAGCTAATGAGTTCGAGGTCTACTGATTGTCTTCTAGATATTTCTCAAATTAGTTTCCTTTGCTCCATCTATAATACCACTTCCTTATTGGTTCAACCTGTATTCTCACTGGAATCACTGCAAGAGCCATCACATTCAGTTCCATCTCTGTCTGAGGTTGTCTGCACTGCTGCAGGGTGATCTTCCTAAAACAGACATCTGATTTTACTTATCTACTAGTCACAAGCTGTGCTGGTTTGTCTGAGGGATTTCTCGGGGTGTTGCGCTTTCAATGCTAATGTCCAGGAAGTCCAGAAAAACCAGGATGGTTAGCCACATGTTTAAAATCTTTAAGTCTCTTTAGAACAGCATATTAAGTTCTTCCTAATCTTCCCTACAATACCTTTTCAGCCTTAACTCTCTGTTCTCCTCATCCCACCCCACCACACACTCCTATACACCCTGCACTCCCTGCCAAGGTACATTCTGTTCCCTAAATGGAATGTGCTTTGTCCCTCTACATCTCAGTACCTTTGTGCATTGTCTCCTTGACTTAGAATTTCCTTTGCCTTACCTGGACTTGCTGTTAAACTTCTATTCATCCATCATGATTCTTTTCAATTAGCACTTTTTCAATGAAGCCATCCATGAGTGTGTTGTAGCTTCTTCTATGTTCTCACAGCACCTTGTATATACTGGTGTCAAAGCATGAGCCCATTGAGCTCTGTCCCCACCAGATACTGAAACATAGAACTTTTCTTTGTGTACTAATACCTAGCACAGGGACTTATACATAATAAGGGCTTAATAAGTGGGAAAGGAAAGAAGGAAGGAAGGGAGGGAGGAAGGGAGGGAGGGAGGGAGGGAAATTTTTTTATTTTCGAAATAGAAAAATTTACCAGAAACAGAGATGGGCATTACATAACAATAAAAGTTTTAATTCACCAAGAAAACATGGAAATCCTAAATGTGTATGTAACTAACAAGTCAGTGAGAGAAAAAAAGAAATATATATCTAGTAATAATATTATTTTTTCTTTCAATGTTTGGTAGGCTTTTTTTCAGTGAAACTATCTAGGCCCAGAGATTTCTTCTTGGAAAATTTAGAAAGTACAAATTCAATTTTCTTAATAGTAATAGGATTATTCAGATTACCTATTTCACATTGAGTGGAAGTTGTAATAGTTTGTGTTTTTCAGACAATTGGTTTATTTTATCTAAGTTGTCAGATTTATGTGTGTAGAGTTGTTCCTGGTATTTTCTTATATTTTTCATGTTTTTAAAATTTCTGATATTGATGATTTGTCTCTTTTTTCTTTTTTTCTCAGTCTTGCCAGTGGTTTGTCAATATTGCTGTAAAGAACCAGCTCTGTTTTGATTTTCTATTCACAATTTCATTGATTTCTGTTTTTATCTTTATTATTTCCTTTGTTCTGCTCACCTTGGGCTACTTTGCTCTTCTTCGAGGTTCTTGAGAGGGGAACTTAGATTATTGTATTGGAAACTTTATTTTTTCTAATATGTGCGTTTAGTGCCATACATTTCAGTTTCAGCACTGCTTTGAGTTGTGTTCCACAAATTTTGATATGCATGCCTTTGCTTTCATTCAGTTTAATGTATTTCTTTTTGTTTCTTTCTTGAGATTTCCCCTTTGACCTACAAATTATTCAAAAGTGTTTCATTTCCAATGGTTTGGAGAGTTTCTTGTTACATTTCTATTGTTGATTTCCAGTTCTATTCTGATTGCAGAACATGTTATGTGATTTTGATTCTTTTAAATTAGTTGAGGTCTGCTTGGTGGCCCAGGATATGGCCCATCTGAATGTATGTTCCATGAGAACTTGAAAAGACTGCATGTTTTGTTATTGTTGGCTAGACTGTTCAATAAATGTCAATTAAGTTCTGTTGGTTGATGATGTTCCTGACGTCTTCTATATCCTTGTTGATTTGGTGTCTTGTTGTTCTATGAATTATTGGAACAGGGGTGTTAAAGTCTTTGGCTTTCAGCTGGATGCAGTGGATCACGCCTGTAATCCCAGCACTTTAGGAGGCTGAGGCGTGTGGATCACTTGAGGTCAGATGTTTGAGATCAGCTTGGCCTACATGGTGAAACCCCATCTCTACTAAACATACAAAAATTGGCCAGGCATGGTAGCAGGCACCTGTAGTTCCAGCTACTTGAGAGGCAGAGGCAGAGGCAGGACAATCACTTGAACCTGGGAGGCAGAGGTTGCAGTGAGCCAAGATCATGCCACTTCACTCCAGCCTGGGTGACAGAGTGAGACTGTGTCTCAAAATAAATAAATAAATAAATAAATAAAGTTTTGGCTTTCATTATGGATTTTCCCACTTCTCTTTCCAGTTCTAGCAGTTTTTGGTATACACACACACACACACACACACACACACACACACATTCTTTTCCAAGAAGAAATCTCTGGGCCTAGATAGTTTCACTGAAAAAAAGTCTACCAAATATTGAAAGAAAAAATAATATTACTATGAAATCTATTCCAGAAAGTAGAAGAGGGTGAACTCTTTTCCAACTGAATTTATGAAGCTCGCATTACCCTGATAAAAAAATAAGACAAAGACAGTACAAAAAACAAAAGTATAGACCAACATTCCTCAGGAATATAGAAGCAAATTTTCTTAACAAAATATTTAGCAAATATAATTCAGCAATATTTTAAAGCACTTTACCTAGTAATGGTTTAATTCAGGGATGCAAGACTGCTTCAACCTCAAAAAAAAAATCAATCATTGTTGATTTAGCAGACCACCATGTTAACAAACTAAAGAAGAAAAATCACACGATCACACCAAAGTAGAAAAAACATTTGACAAAAATTCATACCTATTCATGATTTTTAAATTCTCAAAAACATAGAAATAAAAGAGAATTTTTTCAACTTAATAAGGAATATTTTTTAAAAAACTTACAGTAACACATTTAATGATAAAAAAAACAAATGTTTTCCCATAATATCAGGAACAAGACAAGAATGTCCACTCTCACCACTCTTACTCAACATTGTTCTAGAATTTGTAGCTAGACAAGAGAAAAGGAAATAAAAGGTGTACAGAAATAAAACTTACTCTGTTTACATATAATACAATTTCTCTGTAGCAAACACCCAAAAATCTACCCCCCAAAAAAAACCTCCTAGAATTGAGTGATTTTAGCAGTCACAGGATATGACACAGGCATACAAATATTAATTTTATTTCTATATCCTGGTAGTAAATATATGGGTACTGAAATTTAAAATATGACTACAAAGACTCAAAAGAAATGAAATACATGTAAATTTAACAAAATACATACAGAACTTATATGCAAAAAACTACAAAAAGTTTATGAAAAATGAAGGAAGATCTAAACAAATAGAGAGAGATACCATGTTCATGGTTTGGAAAGCTCAACATAGTAAAGATTTTAATTTTTGTCAAATTGATATCTAGATTCAATGCAATATATCTAACAAAATCCCAGTAAGATTTTTCCATACATAAGCAGGCTAATACTAAAATGTATATTAAAAAGTCAATAAACTATAATAGCTAAGACAATTTTGAAAAATAGTGAAAACAATCAGTCCACCTGATTTCAACACTTATCATATAATTATACCACAATCAAGACTGTATGACATTGGCATATAGACTAATGGAATAGAAGAGAAAACTGAGAAACAGACATACACAGATATACCCAACTGATTTTTGACATATATGCAAAAGCAGGAAAAAATGGACTTTTCAACAAATGGTGATCAACCAATTGGACATCCACAAGCAAAAAAAAAAAGAAAAAGAAAAAGAAAAAAGAAAGAAAACCTCAACCTAAGTCTTATATCTTACACAAAAATTAACTCATAATGTATCACACATTTAAACATACAACAAAACTTTAAGAAAAAAAGTTGGCAAAAATCTCAGAACACAAGGCTAGGCAAAGAATTCCTAGACTTGAAAACATCTTACACACAAAAGACATGTAAAGTGTTATCCATAAAAGGGAAAATTGATAAATTAGACTTTGTCAAAATTAAAACTTTTGCTTTGTGAAAGAGCCTGTTGAGAAGAGGAAAAGAAAAACTACTCACTGAGAGAAAACACCTGTGAACCACACCTGGAAACAACTGAGAAGATGTCCTACAATGAGTGAGTGGTTAAATAAACCACAGCACCATGGAATACTACTCAGGAATAAACGGAAACAAATGACTGATGCACAAAACAACCTGGATCGCTTTCCAAAGAATTATTCTGAACAAAAAAAAAAGCCAGTGTCAAGGGTTACCTACTGTATAATTACATTTATTCAACATTCGTGAAACAACAAAATTATGGAAATAGAGAGTAGATTAGTGGTTACTGGGGCTTACGGAGAAGATAGAGGCGGGAAGGAAATAGATGTAGCTATAAAAAAAATAAAATGAAGTTTTCTCGTGGTGATGGAAATATTCTGTGTCTTGACTGTATCAATGTCACTATCCTGATTGTAATGCTGTACTACAGTTTTGCAAGACATTGCCAATGAGGGAAACTGGGTAAAGGGTATGCAGAATCTCCTTCTATTATTTCTTACAACTGCATGTGAATCTCCAAATATCTTTCTTAAGAAATAAATGAGCTCGAGTAGGTATCTCCAAGTAAGTTTTTTTTTTTTTTTTTTTTGAAACAGAGTCTCACTCAGTTGCCCAGGCTGGAGTGCAGTGGCATTATCTCAGCTCACTGCAACCTCCGCCTCCCAGGTTCAAGCGATTCTCCTGCCTCAGCCTCCCGAGTAGCTGGGACTACAGAAACGTGCCAAAACGCTAGGCTAATTTTTGTATTTCTAGTAGATATGGGTTTTCACCATGTTGGCCAGGATGGTCTCGATCTCTTGAGCTCGTGATCCGCCCACCTTAGACTCCCAAAGTGCTGGGATTACAGGGGTGAGCCACCGCGCCCAGCCCCAAGTGATTTTTATATCTGAAATTCAGCACTTTTGAGAGTCTAAGGATACGTTGGCTCTTGGTTACAAATGGGGCTGCACTATTTCCAGCAGGTGAAGTTTCTTACAGGTCTGGACAAAAATGTTTATGCTGGTTACGTAAGGATCCAAGTAACCTTAAAATGAAGACAGATGAGTAACCAAATCAGACAGATCCTATGGATCCACAGCTATTTAGAGATGGAAAAAAACAGAGGGCAGGCAAGGGAAAGCTCCTCACACAAAATTAATTGTTAATGGATGAATCCACATTAAAAACAACAACAACAAAACAAAAATAGGCCTTAAACAGGGCCATAGCAGTTTGTAAATATCTATTGACTTCACTTACTGCCTGTGCAAATCCTTAAATGCCACTCAGCCCAGGATCTCTCAGCACTTGTGGATGAAAGCACTTGGACAATTCTAATAAGTAACGTTTTACTAGGGGCAATAAAGGAAAGGTTAATAATAATATCAACATTATTAATAACATAAGACCAAAAAAGAAATGAGCAGGGATTAACAAACATTTTCTGTAATGTGCCAGATAGAAAATATCTTAAGCTTTATGGGCCATATTGTCTCTCACAACTACTCAGATCTGCTGCAAAAGCAGGAAGAAACAATATGTAAACAAATGTAGGTGGCTATTTTTCAGCAAAAATTCACAAAAGCAGTCAGTGGGCCATCTTTCCCAATGGGTCATAGTTTGCAGGCCCCTGCCATCAAGAAACAACATGCAAGAAAACAATTTGTTCATGGCAAGAGTAACACCATCTTGAAGCGAAACCACCACAATGGCCAAGGTTTGACTCCTATCTACCAAGGCGTTCCTGCAGCAAGATCAAGAAACTATGCCTGTAGCACAGACAACTTCTCATAAAGATGCGTATCTAACTTCCTCAGTGGGTATAAGTTGCACAAGAGGGTCTGAGACAGGATACATGCTTTAACCTAAACGCTGGCTGGAGCAGAAATACTTTCTGGAGGGCTCAAGAATCCATCATCACACAGCTGCCTAAGATATCACTTCTGTGCATAAGTCCCTATTAAATGTTTCTTTCTAAGAAACTGGATTTGTCAGTTTCTTTCTTCAGCCTCTCAGCACCCTGAACCTTTGGAGATGGGTTTGCATATACCTGCTCATCGTGGTATGCAACAGAAACATTTAGTCTTTGCACCTGTAATGATGGTTAGTGCCTACCTAAGGGGTTATTGTGAATTGAAAATAAGGTATCACATGAAAATGCTCAGTAATGGCTACAGGACCTACTAATTAGTCAATACATGTTAACTATTATTATCATTAGGCATATTTGCATATTCTTTTGCTATTTTCAGTTGGCCACTTACTTTATACATGGACACTCAGTGGGTAATTGTTTCCATGTTGTTAAAACTCTAAATTTTTTCCTGCACTGAGACTTTGTGTAAAAGTTCAGAAGGAAGATGATTGAATTTATCTCCCCATAAGTTTGAAAGCCTCCGCAATCAAGCCTTTATCAAAAAACAAGTACTACAATTGTGACCACAGAGGATAGAATTCGATGCCAAGATAATAGGAATTTTTACTTGTATTTATTCCTCATAGGGTAGGAACAGAAGGGAGAAGATACATTGGAAACTTCTAAAATGAATTATGAAGCCCCCCAGTTTTTTGCTAGAGCTCTGTTCACCTTGTAACATGTTCTGCTTGGTCAGAATTGATCCTTTAAATGAATATAGTGCCTTTCTTGGAAATCCCTTGAACAAAGAGAAGCTTCATAACTTGTCTACCTCATAGTTCTTCCTCATACTTCTCTGTGATGGTGAATGGCAAATACAGCAATTCTGAGCATCAAAGCCACATCCCTCATGACAATTAAGCCACTAATGAAGAGGTGCGTTCTGCTTTAGTAAAGGTCTTTACTCCTGAGAGGAGTATTGAAAGCCAAACTGGCCTTACAAATGTACAGCCCTCCAAAGGACAGGAGTTTAGGTCACTAAGGCGCTCTGCCTTTAAAAAAAAAAAAAAAAAAAAACCATTCTAGCTTATACAAAACACAAGACAAGATTTACAGACAGAAATATTCCCTGCCATATTACTAGTAATGCTAAATAGAAGGCAATCTGTGTATATCAGTAGGGTAATTATTAAATACTATTATATAGCCATTAAAAGAATGTTTATTAAGTATTTTAATAACACAAGGGAAATTTAAGTAATAATATACAAAGAGAAACAACATAAAATCATACAGTATGATGTTAAATTTAATTGAAAAAAAGGGGGAACACAAAGAAGATTGGAAGGTAAATATATCAAGCAAAATGCTATTGGTATTTGCAGTGGTGACGGCATCATTGTGATTCTTCTTTTACATTATAATTTTCTGTATTTTATACATTTTATTCATTAAACATGTTTCACTTTTAAAATCTGAAAAAAAGAAGTAATATGTTTTTGAAAAGCCTTTTTCTACCTGCTCACAGATAACTAAAGCACCAACAGAAAAACTCTATATTTTATATTTTCTCTGGCAAAAAAAATCACCTTCAGGGACCTGAAAACTTTAAACACTATTTTTTCAGTTCAGTTCACTGATTATTTATTGACCATCAGGTTGGAAATTCTGTTTGTCTATTTGTTTGTTTGTTGGTTTGGACTATCCCACCCCACTTTTCTCACTCTAAGTAACAGTATCCAATATCCCAATGTTATTCTGGCAAACCACACCCTTTGCTTGCAGCTGATGTGCTTCACACAGAGTTGACTTTGACCTCAACTCCAGGAGAGGGCATGTGATGACAAGCATGGTATTCTTCTGGCCACACACATAAATTTAAAAATAAAAAAATGATTCAATCAGAGCCAGTGAGAAAAAAGAGTATTTGGCTAAGACTACTGAAAGAAAGGCAAGTTCCTTTTTCCACTGAAGTGGTATCTAAGGATGTGTAACCCTAGAGTTATTAGAGGGCTTCTTATGAAGTATAACCAAAAAAAAACCAGCTTGGAAGTTTTGTCTAGGGCAATCAGGTAAGAGAAAGAAATAAAGGTTATTCAAATAGGAAGAGAGGAAGTCAAACTGTCTCTGTTTGCAGATAACACAATCCTATATCTAGAAAACCCCATCATCTCAGCCCAAAAATTTCTTAACCCAATAATCAACTTCAGCAAAGTCTCAGGATACAAAATCAGTATGCAAAACTCAAAAGCATTCCTATACACCAACAATAGACAAGCAGAGAGCCAAATCATAAACTCCCATTCACAATTGCTACAAAGAGAATACATACCTAGAAATACAGCTAACACAGGAAGTTAAAAAGCTCTTCAAGGAGAACTACAAAATTCTGCTCACGGAAATAAAAGTGAACACAAACAAGTGGAAAAACATTCCATGCTCATGGATAGGAAGAATCAATATCAGAAAAATGGCCATACTGCCCAAAGTGATTTATAGATTCAATGCTATTCCTATTAAACTGCCATTGACATTCTTCACAGAATTAGAAAAAAACTACTTTAAAATTCATTTGGAACCAAAAAGGAGTCCATATAACCAAGACAATCCTAAGCAAAAAGAACGAAGTTGGAAGCATCAGGCTACCTGACTTCAAACTATTCTACAAGTCTACAGCAACCAAAACAGCATGGTACTGGTACAAAAACAGACACATAGACCAATGAAACAGAATAGAGATCTCAGAAAGTACACCATACATCTACGTCCGCCTGATCTTTGACAAACCTGACAAAAACAAGCAATGGGGAAAGGATTCCCTATTTAATAAATGGTGTTGGTAAAAGTGGCTAGCATATGCAGAAAATTGAAACTGGACCCCGTCCTTACACCTTATACAAAAATTAACTCAAGCTGGATTAGAGACATAAATGTAAAACCCAAAAACCTAGAAGAAAATCTAGGCAATACCATTCACAACATAGGCACAGGCAAAGGTTTCATGATGAAAACATCAAAAGCAATTGCAACAAAAGCAAAAATTCATAAATGGGATCTAATTAAACTAAAGAGCTTCTGCACAGCAAAAGAAGCTATTATCAAAGTGAAGAGACAATCTACAGACTGAGTGAAAATTTTTGCAATCGATCTGACAAAAGTCTAATATTCAGAATCTATAGGGAACTTAAGCAAATTTACAAGAAACAAACAACATCATTGGCAAATGGGCACATGGAAAAGAACACAGAAATCACTAAGAGTAAGTAAGCAACACTAAACTAATCTTGCCAAACCAACATCATATACTCTTTTGATGGCTGATCTTAGCCAACTGGTTAGGACAATCATTAACATAGTTTATCTGATTTTCAAAAGTCTTTGAGGATTTTTGCTTCTGAATGTAGAATGCTACAAAGAACATCACACTCACCCTAATAACCAGTTATCTCAGGTAAAAACTGAGATAACTCACAAAGTCATAAATTTTCTTGAATCCATCAGATAGACAAGGTTTCCAGGCAATCAAGTAAACCGAATTCCAAAGAATAAGTTTTTCCAAAAAGACACAGGTTAAAACAATGTTTTTACCTTTTGCAGCTCATGACAGAAAGTGATGTTTGCCATACAAGTGATAAGAAGAAATGAGCTAAAATTTTAACAAATTTATAAAGGCCAAGTTTGGACTACAGCATCAGTTTAGCTTGTGTATCTGAAGGTCTGAGACTCAGAAAGAGGCTGATAGCCACTCAGAAACCCATCCTCCCAGGCATCAATTGGTGCCCATCAGACAGCTTGGGGGCAGAGGAGGACATCAGAAAGAGTTCCCTTTGGCAGCATAGGTCTGAAAGAGGTGATTGACGGCTCCAGGAGACAAGTTCAAATTCCCTCTTACTTCTCTGGACTCTTCTCTCCTACTATTTAAGCTGCTGGAATGAGGTAGTCATTGGCAAAGGTCAATTACTTCCAGGTAAGAAACCATTTGCCAGGACACAAGCAAAAATCAATTGAGCCTGGAGGAAGGATAAAGGCAAAAGTTTTACCATTGACTATGCTGAAACCAGGATTCTGCATTAAAATCAAATGCAATTAATAGCTGGTGGAGGAGCAAGAAACTCCCACCTAAGACCAGCTGCAAGTATAAGACAGATTTGGCTTATATGAATACGAATATTGACAAAGCACTACTCCCTGAAGCTAAGATAACAAAGGGACTGCCTAAGACTGAGTCTGGACATGTGCAACAGATAACCCTGTCTATCTCTACTACAAGCCTAACACTGAGTCATTAGCCCAGGAGGATACCACTGGGAGAGGAACAGAAACACAAAGAGAGACCACTTCTACAATACAGGCATGCACAGATGGCTAAAAACTGAAGGAGTATCCAGGTGATCTGATTTCAGCACTTGTGTTCCTAATTACTTCTATGCCCAGAAGATCAGAGATTTAAGACATGTATAAAAACAGACCTTGAGGTTTTGTTTCTCACAAGTTCAAAATAAGCCCAAAGTATAAGATAACTGCTAAACTAATGAGTACTGTGTGGAGCTTATGTAGCAGTGCTAGTACTTTTACTAGTAATAACAGGCTACATCAAAAGCATAAAGTACACTGAGTTAAGAGCAGAAGGTTTGAAGTCGATCTGCCTATGCTTAAGTTGTTTTTGCTGCTTCTTAGATGCCAGATTTGGGTAAATTATATAGTTTCTCAATACCTCCTTTTGTGAGATTGAGGTTAACATCCCACTTGAGTCAGCAGAGAAAAGAGAAACTCTTGTAATATATGCACACATTTTTCAATTCACCTCATCAGAAATGTATCAATTCAATGTGACATGTTAAATATAAACATGAAATAAGATACAGTCTCAGATCTCTCCATCTACCCACACTTAATTCTTGAATAGTTTTGTTTCAGAACTTGCCTCAAAACAGTAATCATTTTTCACAATTTTATCTTCTAAGTACTGATTTTGAAACTCAAGTACCAGAGTTTCAAAATCCTTCAGCCATAGTTTCCCCAAGGAGCCAACAGATTCTGAAAATGCTGAAGTGATTACAGTTTCATCCAAGGCCCTGTGTGTATCCACTGAAATCAGAGTGTCCCGGCCTGGGGACATTATGTTTCTCTGGAAAGCATTTGGGAGGTTTGGGCCTCCTCTCTTGTTCTTTCTCTGAGGGGGCATTTCAGGTACAGATGTGCTCATTGTCAAGAGTAGCCTCAGGCTGAGGGAAAAGTTGAGGAGACAGTGTTCTGAGCTGCCTTTCAACTCTACCCAGCCTGTGGTTTCAGGCAGCTTACCAAGGTTTAGATGAAGGGCACTCAGAAATAGCTATGGGCCATTTAGGCGTGTCAACCTGCTCTGTTTAGTCTTCACAAACCCTTGAAACGGGCACCCAAAATGAATCTCTTCTGGATGCATTAGCAAGTGACCAACTCGCTCACCAAAGTGCCAACTCAAGTTCCTGTGCTCTTCCATGGGCCTGAGGACCTCATAAGGTTCAGCATTGGTTAATTATTGGCCAATGGATGTACTCCTTATTTCTTTATTTATGAGTAATTGACACGACTGCCATAAATTTCCAGTTCCCACTTGATACAATGTTTCCAAATATGTGTTTTCATACCTTGACCAAAAAGCTCACAGCACTTTGAAACAAAATGGAGTATTACTTAAATTTATTAAGATGTTTTACAGCAGTTTTATCTGTGTTTAAAAATGTTTAAAGTGTGTGTGTGTGTGTGTGTGTGTGTGTGTGTGTGTGTGTGTGTGTGTGTGTGTGTGTTGGAATGGACCTGAAGAAAGCATCTGCATTGAGCCCTGGTTCAACCCAGTAAGGTATTATTATTGAAACTGGCCCAATTGTCCCATAGAAGTGACGTTTACAGTCTTTTAAAATAAAAATATTAAAATTGACCCTCCAGGTCTGGAAGATTGAAACTTACATTTGTCTTATCTGAGTTCTTCCCTTAGGACTCCCGGATAGTATCAAGGAACTGAAACTCACCAATCATCACATTCAAACAGTGAGAAACCAGGCCCCTCATCCCTCATGATTTCCTTACCCCTCCTTAATTCCTGTTTACTCAATGTAGTTACATTCCTTTCCTGCTATATAAACTTCAATTATAGTCAGTCAGGAGGTGGATTTGAGATTGCTCTCCCATTTCCTCAGCTGCAGCACCCACATAAAAGCCATCTTTCCTAGAAATACTTGTCTTTCTGTGACAGCCAGCAGCAGTGATCGGATTTCTATGCAGCCAGCAGCAGAACGTAGACTGAAACCCCGGTGTTTAGGTAACATTATCTCTACCTTGTAAGTAGGGCAATGTTCAAGAGAGGGGAAGTGCTCTACGGTTGTGGGAATAAACAATGTTAGACTCAACACAACAATGCGGGTCTCCAGCCTCCTCATGTTGTGTTTGTTTCAATTACACCCTGATGTTTTTTTCTACCATCGACGACTGAAGTAGTACATCCAAAATTTAACAAAAACGAGAGGCAGCAAATTATTATTTAAGGCAAGGTCTTAAGCCATAGCCTGCCATTTACTTTACCAAATGAACCTGGTAAAATCACATAACCTCCCTATGCCTAAATTTTCTTATTCATAAAACAGAGATGATAATTCCTTACGGGGTTGCTGAGAGCATTAAATAAATTACCATGTGGGAAGTTATTAGTTCAGAACTTGGTTCAGATCGGTCACCATATAAGCATTTGCTCTTACCATTGCCATCCCTTCTCTCAGCTTGTTCCTAGAATTAAATGACATCACGATCTTTCCCTATTGGACAAGCTAAGAACCTTAGAGACATCCTTTATAACTACTCATTCTGTTACCTTTTCTTTCTTGACTTCCAGTCTAGATTATGAAATCTTTTTAATTCTGTCATCTAAATTTCTATTAAATCCATTCTTTACTCAGCATCCTCTCTGACAAGGCTATAGTTTAGTCCTACTACTCTTACCTGGGCTATTTCAAATACCTCCTCACTGGTCTCTGTTCTTCCAACCAACCTTGCTCACTCCACGATATAACATCCTTCCACATTGTATCAGCCAGGCTGGCATCACAATCATTCTGACCAAGTCCAGCTCCACCATCCAAGATTCTAATCCAGTAGGTCTAGAATGGGGCCTAGGAATCTATTTTGTGTGTATTCTCCCACATGATTCTACAGATCAATATTTGAGAATCATTGGAAAAGATACTCATTAGAATGTCTTATAAAGTTCTTCAAAATCACCCACCACTCTAAGAAAATTAAATGTCATCTTTCCCCTTGAAGTTTTCTTTGACTGAATTGTTCCTTCTTCTGTGTTCCCACAGCTCTGTATGCATAACTCTCAAAATACCTATTATATCACACTTTCATTATGCTTGTACCCCAACTTGCAGGGACAACTCCATGCGCCTACAACCTGTGCAGTCACACAGGGACCTACACTCAGGAGAGTCCTATACTCAGACGGACCCTACATTTGGCTCAATAGTCTGCTATCAATATCCTGAAATTCTTAATAATTGTTGAACAAGGTACGCCTCATTTGCACTTCACACTGGGCCGCTCAAATTATGTACTCGGCCCTGCCACTAGATTGTGAGCTCCTTGAAAACAGAAGCTATTTGCTATTCTTTGAAACTCCTCCTTGGTTAGCACAGAGGACTCCTGGAAAAAGTACAGGTTTCTTAAATATTTGTTGAGTTTATATATGAATAGATGAAAAGATAAAGCATCTCATAGAAAAATAGTACCGTATGGCTAATTAACTCAGAAGAATAAGCTTTTGTTATTCTTGGGAGAGAGGGAAACTAATTGATAAAATCCTGAGACTACTGACCATTCCAAATAAATAACATAACATTTTCTAGGTTTCTTTTTAAGTTACCCAAACTACTCCTACTTTTGAGCCCTGCTGCCTCCCCGTTCTCAGAATGCAAAATTACGGTTAATGGAGCTTGCAATAATGCTATCATCTCCTGAGTTTTTGTGCCAAGCACTGTGTTAAATTCTGGGTGTCTTGGGAAGGGAAAGGGAGAAGCTGAGAAAACGTGAATCAAGCAGGATCCCTGTCTTCAAGACGCAATTAAATCTCACTCCTCTAAAATTTATATCAAAGATGAGTTGACTTCATGGGAGTGCTGCAGCAATGAATGGAGAATAAAGACATTAGACTTGGCCAGTGGCCCAGCTTCCTGAACATTTCAAATGACAAAATGTCTCAGCCTTGAACACAATTCCCTCACTATGAGATCTGTGGGTTCACTAGTTAACATTGGCAACCGACTCAGAGGTGCTCATGGAGCATAATAAACAAGTGGCTACTGAGGTGGGGGAGGTGCTTTTGCTCCCGGGTGTTAGAGAAGAAAAGAGGAACATCAGCTATCAAAGTGAGCCAAATAATTGGTGAAGAAAAATGTTCCTAGCTCCCGCTAAAGGCATGACGGGACTTCCAATGTGGCAACGACCACACACCAACCCTGTTGCCACATTATGTGCTCATTGCTAGGTTCTCAGAAACGGCATGGAAGCCCAAAAAGAGTTTATTGTGCTTTTTCACTTACTAGTTTTTAGCTACCCCGTACTGGCTGGTATAATATCAGTTACAAAATTAATAGAATCTAGTTGAAAACATATAAATGTCAATAAATTGGAAGGAAGGAGGGAAGGAAGGAAGGAAGGAAGAAAGGAAAGAAGGAAGGAAGGAAGAAAGGAAAAAAGGAAGGAAGGAAGAAAGGAAAAAAGGAAGGAAGGAAGGAAAGAAGGAAGGAAGGAAGGAAAAAAGGAAGGAAGGAAAAAAGGAAGGAAGGAAGGAAGGAAAAGAAAAGTAGGTGTTTTCCCAAAGTATGCACAAGGCAAGTAGAAGGTAACCCAGCTCCTCTCCATTTATAAGTGGTCTCTATGGCTTATGAATAAAAGTACATATTCCTTTTGGTATAACTAAATGACAAGAGATGACCTCATTTTTGTGGGGTAGTATTTATTCAATTGGTTAACTGCTAAGGCCCTGGCTCCTTCTACCTTTATTTAGATAATAGCAGTTCACACTTTGCCAGAACTGTATACTTATCAAAACATGTTCACATGGATTATCTCCACTGATCTTCACAAGAGCTCTGTGAGTCGGGTAGGGTAAGAAAGACCAGTCCTATTTTGCAGGTATACAAACTGAGTCTAGAGCAGGCTAGCCCAAGGCTACCGAGAGCCAGGCCTCTGCTCCAGTTCCAGTGCTCTCTGGGACCTTCCTCCTGGAAGCCTTTCCAAGGCAGTCATTTAGGTGAACCTTCCTCGAAGATCACTTTCTCACTTTTCCTTCCTTCTCCCTCCAAAAATTTCTCTTCCTTTGGCTCCTGTCTCATTTTGCACTTAAGGATCTTACTTTCAGGTCACCTTAGGTTGCTATTTAGTTCCTGTTTGTTTTGGGTGTTTGTTTCTGTTTGTGTTCTGGAGACAGAGTCTCACTTTGTCTCCCAGAGTACAGTGGTGTAATCTCAGCTCACTGCAACCTCTGCCTCCTGGGTTCAAGCAATTCTCCTGCTTCAGCCTCCCAAGTAGTTGGGAGTATAGGCCCCCACCACCATGTCCAGCTAATTTTTGTATTTTTAGTAGAGACAGGGTTTCACCATGTTGGCCAGATGGTCTCGATCTCCTGACCTCTTGATCCACCCACCTTGGCCTCCCAAAGTGCTGGGATTACAGGCGTGAGCCACAGAGCACAGCCAGTTTTTTTTATACTCTAAAATGGAAGATAATCCCAGGCATCTTTAGGCCTCAGAATATTCTTCTTTATTTGACAGGAGGTCTAAACCCTATAATGTTTTCTCTTGAAACTTGAAGTAATTTCTACCACCAGAGAAATTACTTTTGCAAAGATTCAAGCAAAGTATATTATAAAGCACTTAACTATAAACACTTTGGTGTGACACATTTCTAGACACGGGGTCAGAGGTGACAGACTTATTTCAGATACTCGAATTATCTAGAAGAAAAAAGAAACTCAAAGTATCTATAACAGAATAGATCCTGGGGAATCTAAGAAGATTGGATGTTGATGTTCTCCTTAGCTTTGCTTTATGAAGAAAGGGAATGTGTTCTGTTAAGAGTACAATGTTATCTGGAAGAACTGAAGAAGGTATCAGTGGGCTATGTTCAGGTCCAGAGACAAAAGAGCTATCAACTTCAACTAACCTGTGTGGTGCCTCAGCTCCTAGACTTACTGGTTGACACAACCTTAGGGAAATTATCTATGCAACAATTTCCTCATCTTTCAAGTAAGAATCACAGCATCTACCTTATGGGGTTGTGATGACAACTAAATTAGCTAGTGGCCAAGAAAATGCTCTGTATACTAAAAATCACTATAAAATATGTAGAATAGATAGAGAGAGATAATTGTTATAGTTTACTGCTCTGGCCAAGGGATGCAGGAATGAGTTAAAAAGGAACAGAGTGTCACGAACAGCAACAGGCAGGTGGCCAGGTTTCTCTAGGCAGAAGAGGATGGAGAGCTCAGGAGTGCATACTAATTGCTGCACCTCTGCTGAGACTACTGGCCAAATGACTGCCCAGCAGAAAACACAGTGTCCCTTTCCATATCAAAGGCCCTCTCCTAACGGGGCTTTCAGCTGCATACAAAATTAGGTGGACATTCTGATGCATCTGATGGTGCTGTTATGAAGATGAACTGTTAACTAAATTGCTTTGGTGGAATATGTATGCTAGGGAAGAGGTTAACAGTTTTCCTAGAACCATGAATGTCTTCTGGAAAATAAATGATTCTTATTGACATTTGAAATACAAATTGTCCAAGAGCAAAAATAGGTGTACTGGAAAAGAGTAAGTGTATTTCTAAATGAAAGAGTAAGAGAGAAAAGGGAAAGAGAGAGAGAGAGAGAACTTTCAGAGCAAGGAGCCCCTGCCTTCTGATGAAAAGTATTCAAGATGAAGATAAACTTCTCAACTTAATATCGAGAGTAATGAAACATTCATTTCCTAAAGAAAACTCCTGAAAGAAACAAGGATGATATCCAAAGTGAGGTAGCAAGTCATTTCTGGTGACATTTGTGGGGGAGCTGAAGGCAATTCATATTTGGCAGTCAAATCTGAATGAAGTAAAGGATATGGTTAAGAAAGGGACCTGAATTAATGTGCCTTTTACTTCTTCATAATTTTTTCAGCTTTGATAGCAGAAGAGATCTACACTTGAAAGTCCAAAAAATGTTGTTGCTATAGGAACAGGTAAACAGATTAGACTTGAAAGACCAGTTTAGGAACAAAGAATTTAATAGTCGGGCTAAGCAATTAACCGAGAAAACATTTAAGTAAGTATCTTTCAGGTTTGTTATTTACATATTCATTCCAGAAAGACAAAATGCTATTATTGAATGAGAGCATCACATTTTAACATTTTAATTACATCATTACTGGCATAAAAGACTGTGCTTACACAATTAGCAGAAAGACCTTATTAAACAGAAGTACACATTTCTAACTCTCTCTTGATTACATTGCAACTGAGAAATACAGTTTTAAATTCATCATGAGCATGAAAGTAATCTTTGGTTTTCCTACAGTTCTCTGATTTTCCTACAGATCTCAAGATAGAAACACAACTAAAATAAAGGAGAAAATGAACTACTGAAAGTTTTCTGTAACTAATCTCTATAATGAGGAAGCCACAAAAGTAAAATTCAAGAAGGAAACAGAAATGTGTGTAAGTTGATAATTGTTAATTTTGTATGTCTTCCCTGTCCAACAGACTCGGTAAACAAGATATGTGAGAAGAAAAGAAGGTCAAAGACCCAGCTGCACTCCTGCTTCGCTGCTGAACTTCTGCTTCTAGCTATCAGGGAATACACCACTCCTCACATTAGGGATTTCCTAAAATTGTTAGGTATTTCAAACAGAACTTGCTATACGGATGAGGCTCAAACCCGAATCATAAAGTGGCATGGTGCTTCTCTCCCTATCCGTTTTATTTAAAAAGAAAACATTCTTGATAAGATGAATACAGTATTTTCATTCTAGCAAACTTCTGCTGTCAGAGGTTACATTTACAGGATAGAGAGATTTCTCAAACATGATCTTTTCTCGTGTAATACCAGAGTGAAATTGCAGAGAAGTCTCTGTGTGTGGTGCGTGTGTGTGCATGTGCGCACACGCGTGTGTGCGTGTGTGTCTTGGAGGCTGAGGAGTGAGAATGGGAAGAAGGGAATGCGGCTAGAATCTTACCATCTCATTCTCTTCTCCTTCATTGAGCAAAGCGTGCTGGCCCTTCTCAAACTGGTCCCCCATGAAAAGTTATTCCACACCTCCTCCCTGACCTTGCCGGGCAGATGCTTCCAGGACGAACTCCAACTCGCCAAGCCACCGCAGCTCCTCAGCTGACTAAAAGAGTTAATGATCCTCCAGGTTAAAACTCCTCCTTGAGCACACACCTTCCCTCAACAAATGACAATACTTGGCACACTGAACTACTCCCACAAGTCACCCTCTGCTAGGAGGAATTTCTGGCTGCTGTCTGCTTATTGCATTCTCTCAGAGCAGCTGTCTCAAAGGAGGCTGCCCCCATGCCGATCTTTTTGTGCCCAACTCACAGGGAAAGAACTCATTGCCTGCCCAGTGCCTGCCAGCATCAGACCTCTGACTGCAAATCCAACAAGACAATACAGAGTTGGCAGGACCCTTCTCAGGAGTGAGAAGCGGGTGCAAGAACTCCCAGGTCACTGCTTTATTCAGATGGCCTAAGGAATTGGAGTGAGCGGAAGTGCACAGAGTCTCAGATTTTCTTTGATTAATGAAAGCTTCGATCCATAGGTTTTCAATACTACTCTCATTCATTTTGCTTACAAAAAGTGCAAATTATCACTAATCTGTAATCACATTTCCTTGTATATGCAAAAAACATTCTGTTTAATGGGTATGTGAAATTAAGTTTACTTTTTTGAAACACATGTAGAAAAAGAACAAAGGTATAATCAAACTAGTCTGTGTCACTGTTTTCATAAAATATTGATGGTTCAATACTTAAGGAAGTCTAGAAATAAAATATTCAAGTGACTATATGGCAAGACTCTTTTTTAATTTATTTACACATTTATTCAATAAGCATTGCTTGAGCACAGGGACTACATAAAAAAGTTAAGTCATATTTGCCACTCTTGTGTTGACGTACGGATTCAAACACCCCAACAAATATGATGGGAAGTGGGTTATTATTATAAGAGCTGGAACAGAATGGTAAGATAAGTGCTAGAAGTCCCAATGTGGTGTAGAGAAACACACCCGTACGCTAGCTCTGGCAAAATACCTGTATTCCAGCTGCTTTTCTGCACTGGCCTTGCTGTGTGATCATTTAACCATAGGAACTGGCTCTTCTCATCCGGTACCAGCCAACAGGACTGTTGAGAGGATGGAACGAGATCAGTGTGAAAGTACATTGTACAGCACTGATCAAGTGCTGTTAGGATTATTCAACTAAATGTGCAATTGAACAGTAGGTGTTAGGACAGAGGGGTTAAGGGCATATGCACTAAATTTGGAAGGCCTGAGTTCAAATTTGGACTTTACTAGGTGGTAGTTATGCTACCTTGGGATATAACAAGTTATATAAATTGCATTAGCCTCTACTTGCTCACATGTAACATAAAGACGATGATAACAGAACCTACGTCCTAAAACCGTTTTTTAAGAAATAGTGCCTGGGAAATAATAGGTGTTCAATAAAAGATAGTTATTTTTACCTTCACCATGTCCACTGTCCCTTGCTCAAGCCACATTAGCAATGGTATCTCCAACCTGACCCAAATAACCCTAATGTGACCAAGATCAATGTGTGTGTGTGTGTGTGTGTGTGTGTGTGTGTGTGTGTGTGTGTTGGATGTGTGAAACCTTGAGAAAATAGTAAAATATAAACATAAAAACTAAGCTAAGTAAATTCATTGTAATATTAATTACAAAATACTTATGTAGTTCTCCTAAAAAATTGCTAACACAATTTAACTGAATAAATGAAAATAAAATTAACATTTTATCACAGGGTCAAATTATAAGGAGTGCAGGGTTTCTTGGGGGGGTAAGAAAAATGTTCTAGAATTACTGATGACTTCACAAATTTGTGAATATACTAAACAACACTGAACTGTATGCTTTAAAAGCGTCAATTTTATGAAATGTGAATTGTATCTCAATGAAAAAATGTAATAAATTTTAAAAGCATATCTCAATTAAAAAAAATAAACCTCAAGAAAACTAACTAAACATTTATCAGCTTTACTATGCAGTAATTATATATTTAGTACAGGAAAAAAATATAAAACAAGGATATTCCAAATTTCATCTCAACTGATGGAGGTTGAGGAGTATTAGTATGTGACATGGCAAATGCATATCAGTGCCATTGGGCAGGTGAGAGAGAAGCAATTCATTCTCCTGTTTATTACCGGCAATATTTGCACTGTTTCCTTTTGGCTGGGTTCCTGAATACACTTGGCAACTCATGCACCATTGTGGGATTGAGATGTGTGTGTAACTGATTAAGAACTAGAGGAAAAACTGTGTACGAACTTACCACACTCAAATGAATCAGATCATGCTGTTACAATATTTAAGCCAAACTTGAACAGGCAAATATGTAAGTCCCTAAGAACATTAAAAGCTTTTATAAAAATCAAGTGTTTGTGGAAAATTATTTTCCACAACATGGTTCAGTAGAACTGAGGACTGCAATAGTGAGAGAGTTTCTTCAAGTTCCTTGGGAGTTCTATTGGTAAAACATCTAGATTTTATCTACGGCAACACTACGTATGGGCAGTACTCACCCTCATTTAGTGTTTTTGGTCTACAAAGATAAGCATATCCAGAAACAGGGCTAGATTGGGAAAGCAAAGAGAACATTTACCAAACACTCCCAGATATGAGGCTTTATTCTAAACAGTGTACACTCTCTTTTGCACACAATCCTGACAAACACCTCAGTGGTTGATACTATTCTGGCCATTCTTATTTGACAGACAAGAAAACACAGGTGCAGATATTAAATAATTTGCCTACATTCAAACCATTAGTAAGTGACAGAATGAGTTTTTGAACCTAAGCAAAGCAGCTCTCCCAATCCGTGATCCTAGCTACTAGGCTAATACCACTTCTACACATTTATTTGGCACAGCCAAAGTGCTCTGCAAGGAGTTCTGCATTTACATGACCAGAAAAGCCTCTTTGTGGAGGAAGCCTTTTGAGAAAGGCATTGCTTGAAAAGAGACAAAAAAGACTTCAACAGGTGGAGATGCTGAGGCTCAAACAAAGAGTATGCCCACAGGAAAGAGCATTTGAAGCAAGGGGGTCATCAGAGGGAGAAACACATGGCCATGTTCACAGCAAGTCTGTCAGCCCCACTGCAGCATGCGGTGTGTAAAGGAAAAAGGGGGGAGTGACATGTGGCAGGAAAATACAGACCAACACCATGCATGGAGGTCCCGAATGCTAGCTTTGAGCTTAATGCAAAGAGTGACAATAATATGGAAGGCAAACTGAACTCCATAAATATGCCTGTTGCTCCTGATCAGCCTGTGCTCTCATATTATGGAAATCAAGTGCTAAAGCAGCTTGGTCCTTCCTATGCAATGCTGTATTTATGTAGACAGTTTTCTTGAACCTTCTAAGTTACGGCTTCTATTTCTCTTTAGAAATTGTTTGATTTTAATTCAGCCTCTCTTTCCTTAATTGTGCCTCTTCAGTATTTCTATTCTGTACTGTATGTGCCTCACAGGTTGTAACGTTGCACAGTGAGAATGGCAGATGAGGATTTGGTATGGTCTGAAGTCTAATCTTGACATTTTGCTGAAGGATTCCATTCATTCATTCATTCATTTAACATGAGTTTGACTAACTTCACTATGCCAGATCTGTAATAGATGAAGAATAAAGATTTAATAAATTATGCTCCAGAAAAGTTAAGTCCATTAAGAAACACAATCAATACCAAAATATAAATTCCAGCCAGGTGTGGTGGATCATGCCTGTAATCCCAGCACTTTGGGAGTCCAAGGAGGGTGGATCACAAGGTCAGGAGATTGAGACCATCCTGGCCAAAATGGGGAAACCACGTCTCTACTAAAATACAAAAAATTAGCCATGCATGGTGGCATGTGCCTGTAGTCCCATCTACTCGGGAGGCTGAGGCAGGGGAATTGCTTGAACCCAGGAGGCAGAGGTTGCAGTGAACTGAGATTGCAACATTGCACTCTAGCCTGGCGACAGAGCAAGACTTCATCTCAAAAAAAAAAAAAAAAAAAAAAAAAAAAAAAAACTATATAATATGCTAATTACACAAGAATAACAGGAAGTTCAAGTAGGGAGTTAGACCAGGAAGCTCTCATAAAGATCAGAGTTTTATGCTGGCCTACATAAATGCAGATGGGTAAGGAAAGCACTATTAACAAAGGAGACGGAGAGCAAAGGCACGGACAAGGGCTCGCACACAGCCCATTCTGGGGACTACAAATTATACACATATATTGATACCCTAGAATTGAGAGGAATGTCCAAGAGGAAAAGTTCCTTCGATTATTCTCTGATTCTTTCCCTGCACTCATTTCTTCTCAAATACTCTCTCCCAAATTAGAATGAACATGGAAAACAGAAAAAAAAATAAATAAATACTTCGCTACCTCTGCTGATCTGGCATCTCAGATTGCTTTTGATTATTTCAGGAGCATGTCTGTTGCTCTGAGCAGTTCTCAGCCTCTGTGAGTGTCTATGATACATGTTCAATGGAAATAATGGCAGGACTGGTTTCTCTGCCAGGATCGTGGGGATGCTGATGCTTCACTTGTCTGCCCCATTTAGATTGTGTGATGATAAATGGTAATAATATTTCATTATATGTTAATTTCCATCTTTCATCTGAGAACTCACAGCATATTACAAACATTATTCTTCGCAACATCTCTGTGAAGTAGGGAGGTGAGTAATAACATCACCCCCATTTGAAAGCTGTAGAAACTGAGTCATAAAGAGGTCACAAAGAGCTGTTCAAGGTCATGTGTCTTTAGCACGGAGTAGAACCTGAAACAAGTGCAATATTTCTGCCTTGTCATCATTGCCAATAAGCTGGCTCAAGCTTCCTCCTCAGTCCTCATTACACAAATCTGGTATCTGTAAAGCACCTGAGACCTTAAATTATAGAACTTTATCTAAACTCAAGGCTTTACTGTTATTATTAATTATCCTAATCTGCCCCAAAATATAGTCTGGTAGCAAGCAAAGAAGTGATATCCCAAAGAGGAATTACCTGCCTCAAGGTGGTGGTGTAAAGTCTAATTGAATTAATTAATGTTTGTAAAACATTTAGCAACCCTTAGATTAAAGGGTCTAATACAAAGATCCAAGGACTCCCTCTTAATTACAGAAGAAAAGAGCAGGCTGATGCTATCTCTGCTTCTCAGAGATCTTGCTCTCAAACATCCCCGTTCAACACCAGGTCTGGTCTCCTACCAGTGGCTTGGGGGTGGTCTGTTGCTTCACTTTCAGAAGAGCCTTCTTTGCTCTCTGTTATTTCCAAAAATAAGAAATTGAAAGCTCCTCTCTGGAGGTAAGGCAGCTCCCCTTCTGTGAAGCTTACCTCAGTTGACAGCTGTTATAACAACTCCAGGTCATTAAAGACAACCTATAAAACAAAAGCCAAAAGAGTCGGTCCCCAGGCAGAAACTTCCTATCAGTGTACTTAATTTTGAGAACTTTTAACCTAAAAATTTGAGTATACAAAACAATACAAGTTAGGATATGATTATTAACAATCAGAGACTATTAGAACTAGACAGGGCCTTAGAATTACTAATTTCTCAGGTGAGAAAAACGTTACTGGACGACTATGTAATAGTTTGTTCAAGATCATAATCTGTGAAAGCTAAAACTCTCAAGTCTTACATATGATATACTTCACACAACATCATATTGCTACTCACTTTTTTTTTTTTTTTTTTGAGACAGGGTCTTGCTCTGTCACGCAGCTGGAGTGCAGTGGTGCAATCATGGCTCACTGCAGCCTCAACCTCACAGGCCCAAGGGATCCTGCCACCTCAGCCTCTCAAGTAGTAGGTACTACAGGCAAGAGCCACCACGCCCAGCTAATTTTTGTTTTTGTTTCCTGTAAAGACAAAAAAACATGTTGCTCAGGCTGGTCTTGAACCCTGAGCACAAGCCATCCACCCACATCCGCCTCCCAAAGTGCTGGTTTGCAGGTGTGAGCCACCATGCCCGGCTGCTACTCACTTTTCATAAAGAGATCAGAATAGGATACTCTAAGCCAGTCTCTGTAGAATATTTAAGAGGACCTCATTTGCAAAATATTGATTTAAATAGAACTTTTCCAGAACGCACCAACCGTATAAGGCCATGGACATGTCACTGAATTGTAGAGCATATCGTATTACTTAGGCAAGATCCAGAGGGCTTAGGACATAGCATGGGGCCCACCCACTGGGGTGAAAATCTGTGTTTGGGGAGCTGACAATATTGCAGGTGCTTGCAAAGGAAATGCAATCTATCAGGCAATTTCAGCTCACAGCAATTTTTGCTTACAGCTCAGGGGAGCAGTTGGCCAAGGGGGAAGGAGAGAAAGGCCATAAGTCAGAAGCAGAAATACATCCAATAAACAGAGTCCAGCGATGGGCAGGTAATACTTGGAAATCCAGACAGGAAGCTGGCTCCATGGAGTCTGTCCTCTAGAGGCTAAGCTCCAATCAGAAACCTCAGGCCTGAGGCAGAGCTCCAATTCCGGGTGGGAGCCTGGCATGGGAAAGGCCTCTTTACTCCTAGGAAAAATCTGGGGCTCAAGGCAGGCTGCCAGGCAGGAACTTGGGAACAGTAGTACCCACAGGGGACCTTAGGCTTGGGAACGGGGCAAGAGCCCAATTAACAGAATCAGGGCACTGCCTCTGGGCAGACTGGCTGGGAGTGTGGCTGGGTGATGAGCTGCAGAGAGCAAGGCTGGGCTGGATTCAGTGCCCTTGCCATGGGCCTGGGATGACCCAAGAACTGGGCTGAGCCCCCTGGGGAAAATCAAGAACATGTTCCTGCTGGGGATGAAGAAAGGGGAAAGGCTGGGGCTCCCTGGGCCTCTGTGTTTGCCTTTCTTCCAAAAGTCCACTTCAGGATTATATATGCCTGGTTACCTCTTTCATCAGCAAGTAAGATGTTCCACAGAAGGGCGGAGACTCTCAAGTGGATCAATCAATGATACTCTGAGAGGGGAGGGTGAAACTGAAATTAATGACAAAAGAAGTTCAGAGCCCTTCTTTGTGTATTGTACATGCCCTAAGCAAACTAGTAATGAGAAATGTCATTTCCTAATGGAAAAAAGAAAGTAATAAAATAGAACTAATGCACCTCCTAGTACTCAGACCCTCTCCCTGTTAGTGTAGCATGAAAGGGGGATCTCTGAGGTTTTCTAGATCTCCCGCAATCCATCAACCCTGCCAAAGCACTTCAGATAAGCCATCTCAATAAAACTCTGCTTGCCATGCAAATGTAACTTTAAAATAAGCCCCCCAGCTTCCAATCTAATCTCTGTCCCTATGGAGGTCATTGGGGGTTGAAACTGTCTTTCCACATCCCTCTTTTGCACACCCCTGTGAAACACACAACTGGACTACCTGTGTCTACCATGGGAATATTACTGTACTTCTCCCTTCTCGGGAAATGGAGTCCAATCTTCTCCTTTCGTCCAGCCTTTCTCTGGCACCAGGATACTTTGCCGCTGGCTGGCTGCATGCTTTGTTGGTTGTTCTGTTTGTTCATATCTCATTGACCCTAGAAGATGTGGCAGAGAATAGCAGTTCCTCACCAGTGCGGTGTGTCAGTCACCCTGGAAGCTCTCCTAGACCCCACATGCATGGGTCCTGACCCAGACCTACCAAATCTGAATCCCTGGGGTGGGAACCAAAAAAAAAAAAAGCAAACAAACTACATTTTTACAAGTATGGGTTATGCTGTACTTATGCTACTTTAAAAATAAAAAGGAAGATAAAAGAATAAAGTAGATCAATTGTCATAGCAAGATGTCCATGATACATTAACTGCAAGTTGTTACAAAACACTATTATTACATGATTAATGGATTGTATTATTAAATGCATTCATCAGGCATTTTTATGAAAATGGAAAATATCCGTGTGTGTAATATAATATACAGGTAGATATTTAAACAAAAGAATTCATGGACTTGGGATTTTATCCACCGTTCCCTGTTCTCCTCTGCCATTCACATCCCAAGCCCTAGGTAAAGTGAAACCAATTTCAGATATAGAATCATACTGGTTATATTATGGCTCTATCATTTGGTAGCCATAAAAAATTTGGCAAGTTGCTAAATTACCCTAAGCTTCAATTTTTTTCACCTTTGAAATGAGATGTAATACCATTACTCCGTTATATGGTACTGTTGTAAGGACAAATAAGATTGTATACATGCCCAGTCTCGTGTTAGACAAATTATAAGAAAGACTTTTTAGGGAAAAATTAGTCTTACAAATTAAACAGTACTTGAGAATTTTTTTCTTTCTAAAAAATTAGAAAATGGAGAAAACCACAATTGAACAGTTTTATATTAATCTTTCTTACTTTAGAACAGGAAAGCTTATACCTGTTTTACCGAAGGGTTGCTTGAAGAGGGTCAGCCCATCAGCACAAGAGCATTCAGGGAAGGACTGGCTAACTCTGAGAGCTCAGTAGCTTGATCTACCTGCCAAAATGAGAGAAAATGAGAGCCAGAAACTCAGGGCCCCAATTCTCCCCTCCTAGACCTAGTATCCGTATATTAAACTACTCCTTCCAATGTTAAGAACTCCACACAGAGGCCAGGCACAGTGGCTCACATCTGTAATTCCAGCACTTTGGGAGGCTGAGGTGGGCGGATCACCTGAAGTCAGGAGTTTGCAGACCAGCCTGACCAATGTGGAGAAACCCAGTCTCTACTAAAAACACAAAAAATTAGCCTGGTGTGGTGGCACATGCATGTAATCCTAGCTACTGGGGAGGCTGAGGCCGGAGAATTGCCTGAACCTAAGAGGCAAAGGTTGTGGTAAGCTAAGATCATGCCATTGCACTCCAGCCTGGCCAACAGGAGCAAGACTCTATCTCAAAAAAAACAAAAAAACAAAAACAAAAACTCCACAGAAACCAAAGTACTCCAAAATAACAATAACTGTTTGCCTAACAGTAAATGATCACCACGCACTGATTTCTTCCTAAGCACTTTGGCCAGGTGAGGTGGCTCATGCCTGTAATCCTGGCTACTCAGAAGGCTGAGCTGGGAGGATCGTTTGAGTTTGGAAGGTCAAGGCTGCAGTGAGCTGTGATTGTGTAATTGCATCACTGCACTCGAGCTTGGGTAATAGAGTGAGATTCTGTCTCAAAAAAAAAGAAGTTTGCTGGCCAGGCACGGTGGCTCATACCTATAATCCCAGCACTTTGGGAGGCTGAGGTGGGTGGCTCACCTGAGGTCAGGGGTTCGAGACCAGCCTGACCAATATGGAGAAACCTCATCTCTACTAAAAATACAAAATTAGCCAGGCATGGTGGCACGTGCCTGTAATCCCAGCTACTCGACAGGCTGAGGCAGGAGAATTCCTTGAACCCAGGAGGTGGCGGTTACAGTAAGCCAAGATTGCGCCATTGTACTCCAGCCTGAGCAACAAGAGCAAAACTCAGTCTCAAAAAAAAAAAAAAGATTTGCTTTATAAACCACAGAATACATGCCTAAAATGTTTTCTTATTTTTAAAGATTATTTATAGACTATTTATTGTTAGGAAAAATATTTTATTTCTTAATTATTTATCATCTGAACAAGGTAGGACATGTTAGCATCAAAGAGCACTGGAAGGAGGCAGATTTACAACCAGCCTCTGGCAATCTCACTGTCTAACTGGGGGCAACCCCTGCTGTTCAAATGATAGAAAATGAGAGCCAGAAAAATTACATTCTAATACTTCTAAGTTAGTATTAGAAGTTGAACAGTACCTGAGAAATTTTTTCTTCCCTAAAAAAATATAAAATGGAGAAAAACACAATTAAACAGTTTTATATTAATTTTTCTTATTCTTAGAATAAGAAAGATCATGCCTGGTTCATGGGGGGACTGCTCGAAGAGTATCAGACTATCCGAACAAGAGCATTCAGAGAAGGCCTGTCTAACCCAGAGACCTTGCCACCCTGGTCTACCTGCCTAGTTGGGCCTTGCTAGAAGCACTTGTGGCTGCCACCTGCAGGCCTCCTTCCAGCCTACATGCCTTGTGGCAAAAGTTGCATGGCATTTGGCAGACTGGAAAATCATGCGAATATTCACGATCTTGCCAAAATCCCTAATCAAGGGTGAACAAGCTGTTAAGAGAAATTCAACTATTCCTATGCATTTGCAGAAAGTTTTGAAGGCGTTTATCTCAAGGAACAGGAGATTTAGGAATTACAGGTTGGTCATCATCAAGTATCTGACTATATATCACCTAAGATGGGGTTGAAACTAATCCAGTGATTTCAGGCTAAGAACTAGGATTAACAGGTGGAAACCACTGCCTCGTAGTTAAGAGTAAGGGCTGCGGTCATCTTGACTGTGGTGATAGTTCCACAAATATACCATGACCTGTTTTATACTTTGTATATGTGCAGTTTATTTTATTTCAACTTCGATAAAGTAGAAAAGAGTATGAGCTATAATGTCAGATAGTTTGGGTTCTAATTATTGCTTAGACACTTACTATCAGTGTGATCTAGAACAAGGATCCCCAACCCCTGAGCCATGGACAGGTATTGCAAGAGGTGAGCGGCAAGTAAGCCAACAAAGCTTTGCCTGTATTTACAGCCACTCCCCATCACTCCCATTACCCGCTGAGCTCCACCACCTGTCAGAGCAGTGGCAGCATTAGATTCTCATAGGAGTGCAAACCCTACTGTGAACTGTGCATGTGAGGAATCGAGACTGCATGCTTCTTGAGACTCTAATGCCTGATGATCTGTCACTGACTCCTATACTCCCAGATAGCACTGTCTAGTTGCAGGTAAACAAGCTCAGGGCCCCCACTGATTCTACATTATGTTGAGTTGTATAATTGTTTCATTATATATTACAATGTAATAATAATAGAAATAAAGTGCACAATAAATGTAATGAGCTTGAATCAACCTGAAACCACCCCCGCCCCACCCCGCACAGTCCATGTAAAATTTGTCTTCCATGAAACTGCTTCCTTGTGCCAAAAGGGTTGAGGACTGCTGATCTAGAATAAATTATTTAACCTCTAACAGATTTCTTGGAGTCAATATGAAGTTAGGTGAGATAATGCATATTCCATGCTTTATCTGACCTAATCAATGTGTGGCAATCATTTATTGTTAGGCAAACAGTTACTGTTATTTTGGGGTACTTTTTCTGTGGAGTTCTTTTTTATTTTTTGAGATGGAGTTTCACTCTTGTTACCCAGGCTGGAGTGCAATGGGGCAATCTCAGCTCACCACAACCTCCACCTCCTGTGTTCAAGCAATTCTCCTGCCTCAGCCTCCCGGGTAATTGGGATTATAGGCATGTGCCACCATGCCCAGATAATTTTGTATTTTTAGTAGAGACGGGGTTTCTCCATGTTGGTCAGGCTGGTCTCGAGCTCCTGACCTCAGGTGATCCACCCACCTTGGCCTCCCAAAGTGCTGGGATGACAGGCATAAGCCATTGTACCCAACCTCTGTGGAGTGCTTAGCATTAGAAGGAGTAGTGTAATATAAGGATACTGGGCCTAGGAGAGCAGAATTGGGGCTCTGAGTTTCTGGATCCTTTGAAAGGGCATCAAGGAGCACTGGAAGAAGAGAGATTCATAACCAACCTCTGGCAACCTCACTGTCTAACTTGGGGCAAACCCGGTTGCTCAATTAAGAGAAAATGAGAGCCAGATAATTTTGGCATTGAAAAGAACTTTTGAGTGTGGCTGGTCTTACTTCCACCCAGTGGTCCCAGTCTGGCCATGAGATATTCCTGCTTTCCTCATCTCCCGGCTCTCAGTTCCCCTGCAGAGAGCTCCTTCCCCCGCCAGCACTCTGTTGGCATCTGACAGCAGGGGTGGGGGGTCGGGGATTGCATACCAAACACTATTAAGTGGTTAAGTATTTAAAAACAGGAGGTGAGAAACACATTCATTTCCTGCTTCTTGCTGTCTCACTATGTGATGTTGAACAAGTCATTCCACGGCTCTGAGCCTCAGTTGACTAATCGGTACAATGGAACTGATATTATTGTCCTATTCTTGTGATGTTGTAAAGTGCTTATTTCTGCTCAGCACAGAGTTAAGTGCTCCATTAACGCCAGGTCATGAGACTATATGAGCATCATGAGAGGCAGTAAGTAAAATTAATAAATATAAAATGGAATGCCCAAGTCCTCAACTCATGATCCTGTCCAGCTGCTGAAAAGAGAAAGCCAAAGGGCTTTCTTCCTCCCCAGATAATTCAGATACATTTTAGACAATGTTCTCCAGGGGTAAAGTACCTGCCTTTGTTCTCCTAATCTACTCTTTTTGCTACTACCCTAAATTCCACTTTTGCTTACTGAATTTTTTGTGGGGGAGGATGGAGTTTGGCTCATTATCCAGGATGGAGTGCAATGGCACAATCTCGGCTCACTACAACCTCCATCTCCCAGGTTCAAGTGATTCTCCTGCCTCAGCCTCCTGAGTAGCTGGGATTACAGGCATGTACCACCATGCCTGGCTAATTTTGTACTTTTAGTAAAGACAGGGTTTCCCCATGTTGGTCAGGCTGGTCTTGAACTCCCAACTTCAGGTGATCTGCCTGCCTCAGCCTCCCAAAGTGCTGGGATTACAGGCAGGAGCCACCAGGCCCAGCCTCACTTATTGAATTTAATACCTCAGTAATTATTCTTAATTTTGTCTCTCCAGGTTTTCCTTTGCTTTGATCTTTTTAGCCCATATGATACAACAGATGGTTTTCAGCTTATACCTTCCCCAGATCTGAACACTTCACGTGTGCAGGCGGCAGCTGGCCTGCCTCCTTACTAAACGTACCAGCGACCTATTGGCCCAATATTCTGCCCTCAATAATCTGTGGCTGCTCCTGGGTATGCAGCCTGGAACCTTCTTTGCTGGGGCCTCTCAATCCATAGAATATGTTAGGCATCATAAGAGCCTGGCACCCCTTTCCCTCTATCCCTAAAACATCACACACATCACAAACACAAACTCACACACACACTATGGGAGCATGAGCCCTGGTCACACATCCATTAGAACCAATGGTAGCAGCTGCCTCACCATTCCTTTCCATTACATCCCTCACCCCTTTCACTTGCTTTTTGGAAGGTCTCTTGCTAATATTTTCAGTCCTTTTAGTTAAGGCGCTATCTCTGACCCCAGATATCACTCAAGAAGCCTAATGTTGTGGTTAACAATATTTTCAATTACTACTAACATATTTGATGGCATACATATGTTAAAAATGAAAAGAAGTGTTCTGGAAGATCATTTGTGAATATTTATCAATGAGAATATATGTGTAATAATGATACCTAGCAGGAATGTTTGCCATGTACCAAACACTATTGCTAACTCATCTTATTTTCCTATCTTCAACTCTATAAAACAGGTACTTTTGTTATTACCACTTTATTCCACTTTTAGAATTCTCTTAAGTGAATCATCCCAGATTTATTCAAATTGTATGTATATAAAAATTTATCACAGCATTGTTCAAATTGAATTATGTCCACATAATAGAATATTTGCAACCATTAAATATCAGAATTTTTGGGAATGTTTAATATTTTGAAAATAACAATTTGATATTAAATGAAAAACAAGATATGCACATTTTATATACAACATGAGCCCAATATTATCCATGGATACATAAACCAAAAAAGAAAACAAAGAAAGAGAAAGGTACAACAAAATTCTGACAGTGAATATCTCTGAGAGGGAGATTTTTTTTACTTTATTCACTTGTCTCTGCCATCCAATTTTCTACAATAAGCAAGCTTTAATGTTATGATCAGAAAACGTAAATGTATTAAAAATATATCTTGCTATAATTTAGTTACGTTCCACTTAATTTCTGCTAGAGCCCCAGTCTCCTGAGTGTCCTCAGGAGCTTCACAATCTCTCTGATGCAGTCTATGAGATACACTTTCATCTTATTTCCAAAGAAGAGAACCCAGAAATGTAAGAAAGTTTAAATTTACTCGAATTATACAGAAAGTATCCAAATAAAGCAACCTATGGTCATTTGGTGGCAGGAAATGAATCCTCATTAAGGACCCACTAAACTTCCTGCATTTAGCTACCATGTGTTAGGTTTTCTCTTTTCCACCAGGATATTTTCTTCTTCCAGGACTGTTTATCTCAGTGATATTCATGGTTTCTTTCCTCCCCACCAGCCCCTGTCTCTCCCAAATCTCATTGGCTCTGTTTAAAGCCTGCCTGAAGGCACCTCCAAACAGACTCCCTTTCATCTGACCTGTGAGCCGGAACAGAGCTGCCTTTGGTAAAAGAGGGCCACCTGAATTACCCTACTGTCTTTTAACTACCAAAAAACTTTGACAAACAGTTTATTCCGGGGGGGTGGGGGGGGCCTGTTTCTTTCTCTAGGGGAAAAAAAATGGAACTAAATACAAAATCTTTCATCTAATTGCAGTAAAAAATAGGCACTTCTCTTTCACTTTAGCCATTCTAGGCATATTGAAAGGAGCATGGATTTGCAGTCTTCCCAGATCTGGACTTAAGGGTCAGGCTCTACAATGAGCTAGGAGAGCATGTGCAAGGCTGTGAAGGTTGTTTATCTACAAAATAGGACTGATAAGTTTAAGGACTGTTGAAAGAATAAAAATGGTACATAAATGATGACATAAGTATGCACAAACCTAGCACCCAGATCTTTGTTTCAAATGCCGTTCTCCAATTAAAAAAAAAAAAAAAAAAAAAGCTCCTGGGAAAAATGGCTGAATCTAGGACTAGAGAACTAGAGACACAAATATAGAAGCTGAGCCTCTTGCACTGTCAGAAAATACAAAAGTACTTAAAAAAATTAAAAAGGATGGGTCAAATGGATACAAAGAGAAACTGAAGGAGCTCCCAATGTTGAAAGTTGAAATCATTTGAGCAACAAAATAATATTAGTATTGTTTTATGATCCGAAGTACAAAATAAATATTTGTAAACCCACGCTGATATAAATAAGTTATAGAATAAACAAACGAGTGAGAAGAGATGAATCTCTCATGCAGAAGAATTCAAACATATGTAGACACTGCACACTCGCTAAATGTGGACTATTCATAGTGATTTCCTCCCACAGAGTACAGTATAGAAAAGAAGAAAAAGGGAAACTTTGCAGTGGGGAAATTTGACTGACACTATGTCAGCCAGCCAGGTGATCAAAGTCAGTATCGACGGTGACAAGTCACGCTGAGAGTATGCTATCCTTAATAGAATGGGATAGGAATGGCATTTTGCCACTATGCACTTCCTTCCAAAAGCCCAGAATTCTAGTCTAATCAGAGAAAAATGTCAGACAAATCCCAATAAAGGGACATGCTACAAAATACCAGTCGCATAGTCCTTAAAATTGACAAGGTCATCAAAAACAAAAGAAGTTTGAGAAACTGTCACAGCCAAGAAGAGCCTAAGGAGACATGACAACTAAATGCAATATGGTGTCCTGGGTGAGATCCTGGAAAGGATGAAAAGCATTAGGTTAAAACTAAGGAATTTTGAATGAATTATGAACTCTAGTTAATAACAACATAGCAGTATTGGGTTTTTGTTTTGTTTTTGTTTCTGTTTTGAGAGAGGGTCTCGCTCTGTCACCCAGGCAACCATAGCTCACCGCACCCTCAACCTCCCGGGCTCAAGCATTCCTCCCATCACCGCCTCCTAAGTAACTAGAGCTACAGATGCACACCACCACGCTTGGCTAATTGTTTTTTAAAAAAAAATTTTCGACTGGATCTTGCTATGTTTCCAGGCTCATCTCGAACTCCTGAGCTCAAGCAATCCTCCCACTTCTGGCTCCCAAAGTGCTGGGATTACAGGTATGAACCACTTCACCCAGCCAGTATTGGTTACTTAATTGTGATAAATATACCATACTTATGTCAGATATTAACAATGAGGGGAATTGGGTGTGGGGTATATGAGAACTCTTTATGCTATCATCACAGTTTTTCAATAAACCTAAAACTATTCCAAAATAGAGAGTTTATTTTTTTTAAATTACACATATAAATATGCTTTGTTAGCAGGGCATAGTGGCTCATGCCTGTAATCCCAGCACGTTGGGAGGCTGAGGCAGGAGGATCACTTGAGCCCAGGAGTTCGAGACCAGCCTGGGTAACAAGGCAAGACCTTATCTCTACAAAAATAAAAATAAAAATTAGCCAGGCATGGTGGCACATACCTGTAATCCTAGCTACTCAGGAGGCTGGTCTGAGAGGATTGCCTGATCCCAGGAGGTCAAGGCTGCAGTGAGCCGTGATTGTGTAATTGCACCACTGCTCTTGAGCCTGGACGATAGATCGGGGCTCTGTCTCAAAAAAAAAAAAAAAAAAGTTTGCTTTGTAAACCACAGAATATATGCCTAAATTGTTCTTTTCTTATTCTTTTTAAGATTATTTATAGATTATTTCTTATTAGGAAAAGTATTTTATTTCTTAATTATTTATCATTATAACAATATATGACATGCTGATTATAAATAATAAACTAACAAAATCTCAATGTATTTTTACTGCATTTTTTAAACTTTTATCCTTGACAAATGGGAAGGGGAAACTATCAGGGTGATAGTGAACAGGCTGGAAGGATAAAGGGCTGGACTAGAGGCCTGATACCACCACAGTCTTTACCTTATCTTCTCCTCACACAATTAAACTCAGCCTCTTAGCATATCTCATTCTTGAGTGAAGCAGGAAGGCAGTAGCACAGCAGTGAAATTCACAGGCTTTGAATTCTCACAGACCAGAGCTTGCATCCTGGTTCTGTACCACATACCACTTGTATGGTCAGGGGAAAATATTTATCTCTACAAGCTTCAGGCTCTTCATATGGAGCCAAAGGGTAACAATATCTCCCCTCAGGATGGTTGCCAATATTAAATGAGATGATGTATATACAATGCTTTAGCAAAATGGTAGCCATTATTATTATTAAAGGGATGTAAAATTTGACTAGACGTAGTTGTAAAAGCAAAGTAGAAAATAAATATCCTGACGGGCACAGTGGCTCATCCTTGTAATCCCAGCACTTTGGCAGGCTGAGGCAGGTGGATCACCTGAGGTCAAGAGTTCGAGACTAGCCTGGCCAACATGGCGAAACCCCGTCTCTACTAAAAATACAAAAATTAACCGAGTGCGTTAATGGTAGCGCGTGCCTGTGATCCCAGCTACTCAGGAGTCTGAGGCAGGAGAATCGCTTGAACCCGGAAGGTGGAGGTTGCAGCTGCAGTGAGCTGAGATTGTGTCACTGCACTCCAGCCTGGGCAACAACAGCAAGACCTCATCTCAAAAAAACAAACAAACAAAAAAAAAAACGATAAATATCCATGAGTTCAAAGAGAGATATGAATAAACAATTGAATAAAATAAATGGGGAGAATAGATAAATCTTCTGTACAGAATTCCAGATAATTTATGCACATAGGACTCCTCAAAAAGGGCTACATAACTCCCCACTCCTTAACGTTTTAGCTGCTGGCAGTGACTTCCTCCCACAGAGTACAGTATGGGGGGCTGCGGGAGAAGTAACTTTACAGTGGAGAAACCTACCAAACATTGCTCAGTCAAGGTGATGAAGGTTAATATTAAAATTGACAAGTCATGCTGATAACATGGTGTGATAAGTATGAACTTTACCTCTATGGTCTTCCTCCCAAAAACCTACAACTCCTGTCTAACCATGAGAAAAACATCAGACAAACCCAAATTGAAGGGCATTCTATAAAACACCTAATATCCCTCCAAGCTGTTAAGGTCGGCACAAGCAAGGAAAATCTGAGGACACAGCACAGTCTAGAGGAACCTAAGGAGACATAAATATTCAATCTAATGGGGTATCTTGAATGGAATCCTGGCACATAAACAAGGACATTAGGTCTGTGAGATAGCAGAGGACGTTAGGTAAAACTAAGGAAATCTGAGTTATGGACTTTAGACTTTAGTTAATACTAGCACATCAATACTAGTTTACTTGTTGTAAAAAATGCACCATAATTATGTAAGATGTTAATGAACGAGGAAGCCGCCCAGGGAGGCAGATGGCTTGGGCCCAGGAGTTCAAGGCCAGCCTCAGCAACATGGCAAAACCCCACCTCTACAAAAAGTACAAAATAATAATAGCTAGGTGGCACATGCCTGTAGTCCCAGCTACTCAGGAGGCTAAAATGAGAGGATCGCTTGAGCCCCAGAGGCGGAGGTTGCAATAAGCCGAGATCATGCCACTGCACTCCAATCTGGGGTACAGATTAAGACCTCGTCTAAAAAACAGTAGGGGAAACTTACAGTGTTTGGGATCTATGGAAACTCTCTATCCTATCTTCATAATTTTTCTTTAAGTCTAAAACTATTGTAAAATAAAAAGTTCATTTTTTAAATGAGTCGGAATAGAATGTTTGTTACAGTAATTGGGAACTACCTATTTTAAATTTACAGCAGCCTTGTCTTTGTTTATTAATTTGTTAAAATTGAAAACTCCATGATAGCAACGTGAGGATTTCGATCTAGATTGACGGCATAAACCAGTTTAGGTTTTAAAAACAAACAACATCCTCGGTTTAGTAGGGCACCTCTGCCCCCTAGTGTCTTAACATTCAATCTGCATTTAGTAGCGAAGGACAGCCTGCATGCTTTGTTTGATGTTTCAAGGTCTGGACAAGAGTCGAAATATTCTCAGAGCCTCTGATCTCAGAGTAGGATCATACTCCAGTTTGTTCGTATACGCAGAACTTTGCACCGCTGAGTGTTCCCTGAAGAAATTGGTACATGCACGTGAGGGCAGGAGGGCAGTTTGATATGTGAATAGAAAACCTTAAAAATGTGTATAGGGGCCGGGCGCAGTGGTTCACTCCTGTAATCCCAGCACTTTGCGAGGCCGAGGTGGGCAGGTCACTTGAGGTCAGGAGTTCAAGGCCAGCCTGGCCTACATGGGGTAACCCTGCCTCTATTAAAAACACAAAAATTAGCAGGGTGTGGTGGTTCACACCTGTAATCCCAGCTACTTGGGAGGCTGAGTCAGGAGAATCACTTGAACCTGGGAGGCAGAGGTTGCAGTGAGCCACGATTGTGTCACTGGACTCCAGCCTGGGCAACAGAGTGAGACTCTGTCAAAAAACAAACAACAACAACAAAAAGCCTAGATCTCAAGCCTGAATCTGATTCTGTAACGGGACAAAACGTGTGTGTGTTGAAGGGGAATGTGTGTGCGGAAGGGAGCGGTTGATGAGTATGAAGCAAGAGGGTAATTTGCATGTAGGAGTAATATGATTAATTTGTAGCCAGTGAGCAGACTGTGGTAAAATAAAGATGACCACATATGCCCTTCAATCTGGAAGCCTCTGTGACTACTTTGACCAGTAGAATATGGCACAAGTGATAGTTAAGGCTCAGATCTTAAGAGACTGGCAGCTTCCACTGCCTGTCACTTGGAATACTTTCTCTAGGCATCCACTATGTCAAAAGAGAACTAGTCTGAGAATATTCTGCTGTGTGAAAGTGCAAGCTAACCATGTGGATATGCCATTTGAACAAGAATATAACAAAATGGTTGTTGCTTTAAGCCACTAAGCTTTGGGTAGTTTTTCATGCAGCAATAGATAATTGGAAGTTTCCTCCCTATAAAAGGAATTAATACTATTCTTGTGCTATATAAGATGAGCTATAGTGAAAACTGCAGCAATATTAAATTTTAACTATCGTCATAGAAGTTTCTAGAATTACTATGGAGGAGAAGGCTTTTCTGTATAGGAAAATACTTTGAAAAGCCCATTAGGAGTAGAAGGTGAACTAGAGGATGAGTTGACAAAGAGAAATAAAAGATATAACCAAGCCACTTGAATTTGAATTGGACAAGAATTTGGACGTAGGAAAGAAAAGAGAATACAAAAGAAAGCAGAAATAAGGGAAGAGAAATGGAAGAGAGGCAAGAAACATGGCCAAAGAACAGAGATCAAGTTTCAAAAATAACTGAAAGACTTTTTTAAAACACAGGCATCTAACAAATTTCATGTTGATTGTATATCCATGTGGAAAATCTCTCTATTTCTCCAAAATTTCCATAAAAATTTCCTACCAGTATAAATAACTTTTGTGACATTTGTGTTTTGTTTCTAAGTTTAGGTGGAAATTTTTTTAAGTATCTGAGTTCTACTCACAGGTTGACTTGGTAGAGAAGAAGGATAACAGATGCCATTTCCTAAACTGAATTATTGAGACATAGTGATTTTTAACCAGAAGATATTTTGCCCCCAAGAAATACTTGGTAATTTCCTAAGGGATGGTCTTGACTGGGACAGGGACTAGGACGGGTCAGGGAAGAAGGGCAGCCATTGGCACCAAGTGGGCAGAAACCAGGGATGCTGTCAAAAATCCTGCAGTGCACAGGTTAGCCATCCACAAGAAAGAATTTTCCAGCCTAAAATGTCAATAGTACCAAGATCTAGAGGAAGCCAAAGATCTGAATCAAAAGTGTCCATGAGAATCTAAGCCTCCTGCAGAATTTACAGAAATCTTGAAGAAAACATTAGACTTTCTACAATCCATGGAATGTGGTTTGAATCATTCTTATGTAAATTATCTTATGTAAATTAATTCTAATTAACCTCTGGGTTGCCCCATCAAATAAGGAAAACAAATCAGTTAAAGTTCTTAATTGCAAGTAACAGAAACAAACGCTGGGGAAATTGAGCAGAAAAGGAATGTATTAGGTAATAGTGGGCAGCTCGTAGAATCTCTGGAAAGGCTGAAGAATCTGGCCAGGAGGCTAAGCAAAACAACAAATAAAAAACAACTTATACAAGCATCCGATAGAATGGTCCATGAAGATATCAGCACCTCTGCTACTGGCACAAACACTGCTGGAATAAAGGAAGATGAATGTTCTAGCTATCAAGATAGAATGGATGCTTCAAAATAAAGGAAGGGGAAAGAAGCAGGACCTCAAAATTTCATTTTGAAAACACATAAATATCTTTCAGTCTTAATATGAGAAAGTGAAAATTCAGCCACGTAAGCCCAAAACCTCAGGATCATTGCTGACTCTCTAATAGTAACCCAGGTCAAAATACACTTGGATAAATGCAAAATCCTACCTGTCCTTCTGGTTTTAGTCTTCCACCTATAACCAACACGACATCCACTGATAGAGTAACCTACTATTTGGATTACGGTGATTCCCTGCAAAGAAATTATGCACACATGAGCTTTCAAAACAAAACCAAACATAATTTGACACCATTCAAAGAGCACTCTGTGATCTGTTCTAGATCTACATTGCAGTGTTCTCTCCCACTGCCAATGATTTGCTTATTGAGCCCTAAGTATACTAGGCAAATGGTTTTCCTTGTTCTGCACCTTTGTTCTCACCATTCTCTCTTCTGAGATGCCCTTTTCTCCTTTTCTTTATCTAAATCTCACATTCGTCCTTTAAACTCCAGCTCAAAACTTACAGAACACCTAACAATCCCACCAACCTACTTTGTGATCTTGAGAAAATAAATACATTTCTCTGAACGTGTAAAAGTACAAAATGGAACACTGTATTTTGTATTTGTATTGTATTATACAATGTATACAATTAACATTGTATTTGTATTACATTTTGCTGAAAACATTTTATCAGGATGTCATATTGTCTACACTGTGCTCTAGTGGGACTGGAAGCTCTAAACCTGTAGTCCTGAGGTACCTGGAGGGCAAGTGCAAAAGCACAGTAATGCCAATGACGTCTTTGCTAAAGAAGTAGGACTCATTTTCAAGCTCACCCTTTATCAAATAGATCTCTGTGCTGAAACCTAACATAGAGAAGACTGTATCTCATGATAACCTTTTCTTCCAGTGCTTTTGAAATAGTCAGGCTTTATTAACACCACCATGAAACAGTCCTGAAAATGAAAAACACTTTAATCTCTTTCATTCTCTCTGAATAAAGAATATATTTTAATGGAGCAAATTCTCAAGTTTCAGACTGCAAACTCAAATGCATAATAAATATTGCATTTCTTAGACCTGGCGTGGTGGCTCACACATGTAATCTCAGCACTTTGGGAAACCAAAGTGGGTGGATCACTCAAGGTCAGGAGTTCGAGAACCATCCTGGCCAACATGATGAAACTCTGTCTCTACTAAAAATACAAAAAGTCACCTGACATGATGGTGTGTCCCAGCTACTTGGAAGGCTGAGGCAGGAGCATCACTTGAACCCAGGAGGCAGAGGTTGCCGTGAGCCAAGATCATGCCATTGCGTTCTAGCCTGGGCAACAGAGTGACACTCCATCTCAAAAATACATATGTATGTGTGTGTGTGTGTGTGTATATATATATATATATATACACACATTCATTTATATTTATATGAGTTAAAGTTGTCTATTTAAAGAAATGCTATAACATTTCTTTAAATATATATGTAATATACATATTTATATGTGCATATACATATATGTAATATATATATGTATATTCCTATTCTTACCATACATAGTGCTTTTGATGGCAGAATTAGGCAGTCTACACAACACTCCGTGTTTTCCACTATTGTTCCCAGTTTTACTTGTGGTTAAGTTGGCCATATGACTAGGTTCTGGCCAACAGGATGTGGGAAGAAATGAAGTAAGTCATTTCTAAGTTAGCCCTTACAAATCATCTCAGACAATCCTCCGTGCTCTCCAAAGTGACCTTGGAAGCCACATGTTTCAGATGGTATAGCTGGGAACAGCCTGGGTCTCTGAGTCTCCCGCCTTTGCAAGAGCTCCCAATGCACATCAGACGGCCATGTGACAAGAAAATGACCCTGTATTATGATTAAGTCCCTGAGATTTGGGGGTTTGTTTGCTCAAGCAGCATATCCCATTCTATATCAACTGATGCAATCATTGAATGCACACTATGTGCCATGCACTACTCTAAGTGCCCACACATCAACTAATTTTATAAGGAGATATACATATTGGCAAACATCATAACATCATGGTAATAGAATGATACAGAAGGACATGCCTAAAATGGCCATTGAACCCCAAATTTACCACACATATCCTTCCAGTATTTCTTCCTCATTCTCTCTGCTTGTTTAAATCTCACCCTAAATTTCATTTCAGATAAGGAACAAAATGGCAAGCTGGGTATGTTAAAGGAAACAAAGGAAGAAGTAGTTCTAGTGTGTGTTTATTTTACATAAATGTGTGAGTTCAATCTACTTACTAAGAGCATCTTGAGAGCTGTGGATTCCTACAACCTCTCCTGCTGATATAGCCTGGTAAATTGACTACTGAAAGCAGATGAATTTTGCCTTCTCTAAATGCAAACACCACTGCTGTTTAGGTGGGCCTCCAAACTGGGAGATAGTAGGTCCCAGTGTCCTGGTGGTGTTTGTGAGTTGGACTAGGGTTAGAGCTGTTGTAGCAGGATATGGCCTCAACTTGGTTTATTCTGGCCCTTCCTACCACCAAGGATTCTTAGGACCATCTGAAATATGAGAGAAAAAGGAGACTGTCAACAGCTTGTGACAATGAGCAGCAAAGATGTGAGAGCTGGTCCTTCTGCAAGGCACACAATTCAACTCACTCTTACTGAGGAGGATGCTAGCAAGCTAGAAACTAGTTTGGTATGGGTACTACTACAAAGAATCACCATGCAGAATTACTCAAGGCATAGAATATATATTTTTTATTGCACAGGCAAAGTTACAGAATAGGATGAAGGTAGGGATTATGTTTTTAGTCTAAAACAGAAGCAAAGAGGAAATGCACCAGAGTGCAGAGCAAAAAATATTTCCAAGTAGGGGGAGAAAAACCTCAGAACCTGGTGGTAGGGAAGAAAGGGAAGGTACAATTTTGAACATGAAATTGGCTGAAAAGATTATAAGTTGTAAGAGACATAGAAACTTAAAAACAGAAGAAAACACCAACTTGCAAAAGGTTTTAATGATGGAAAGGTTGAAATAGAGTGAAGAAAACTGGTGGTGTGCTGCTCAAACAATGCTGTAGGCGTAAATGTTTAACAACTGGCTCTTCCAAAAACAGTGTGTGTACATATGCGTAAGTTTCTTATAAATTTTACTATGACTAAATGCTTCATTACTACCAATCCTATCTATTTCAGCAAAGAAGCTGCTCACATCGTTAACCTATGAGTTTAGCTTTGACATGAATATTGCTCGTATTTTCCCATACATTAATGAATAAGAGAAAATTGAAACAATGAAGACGTACATTAGTAAAATTTAAATGATGTGCAAGACTTCTTTACTAAATTAAATAATAGTTTTCAAATACTGAAAGAATGCTTTCTCAATTTTCTATGTTATTCACAATGTAAAACCACAGACAGAACGCACTTTAAAATTTAATCTTTAGTATTATGTTTGCATCACTTTTTAAAATATCTATCTGTAACAATGAAAACTCACTAGCCAGAATCGTAAAGGAATAATCACTATGGAACAGAATTAAAGGGCATAGTTATTGGTCAATACATACTTTACCATATAAAAGTAAAATAGGGGCCAGGTGCAGTGGCTCATGCCTGTAGTCCCAGCACTTTGGGAGGCGGAGGCAGGTGGATCACCTGAGATCAGGAGTTTGAGACCAGCCTGGTCAACATGGTAAAAACCCTGTCTCCACTAAAAATACAAAAATTAGCTGGGCGTGGTGGCAGGCGCCTGTAATTCCAGCTACTCAGGAGTCTGAGGCAAGAGAATCACTTGAACCTGGGAGGTGGAGGTTGCAGTGAGCCAAAATTGTGCCACTGCACTCCAGCCTGGGCAACAGAACTAGACTCTGTCTTAAAAAAATAAATAAATAAATATAAAGTAGGATGACAAGGAAAAAAAGATGAGAGCTGTGAAAAAACATTGTATCAAATAATAGAAGGAGATTTCATATGTAAGTAGTAGCCTGGTACCTAGCACACTAAATCAGTATTTACGATGCATGTAATCACAATAGTTATTATAATAGAAAAATCTGAAGGAAGATTGTATCTCTGAATTTATTAAAGGGACAAGAAAAAAAAGTCAGACAATAAGTTGGCATCTTCAACTTAATGAACGAAACTTGTTCTCTAAGATACAAGCACAGAAAGCAATAAAAATAAGTAAAGGAAATATTTCAAGATTTATAATTCAAGAGTAAATCCTTAAAACTACTTAAAAGACAGGAAAAGGCAAAAGTGCCACTGCAAACAAAATGAAATTTGTGACATGGAGTAGTTTGCAGAAAAGGTATATAGCTTTTTAAAGTGATAAATATAGAGGATTTCTAAACAAAGATTAGAAGTACAATTTTAAAACTGCAGCTAATTCCAGGTGTGGTTTAACTGATTCTTTCCTCCCCTATTCCACCCCATCACACGCACACACTCCAAATCAGACAGAAATCACTAAAATAATTTCACTGGAGCTGTGAAGTACACAGAATAATGCTCCCCCCAAAGAAGTCTGAATCCTAATCAGAAGCTGTGCATATGACAAAGGGGAATTAAGTTTGCTGGCCAGTTGACCTTAGAATAGGGAGATTATCCTTGATTATCTAGGTAGGCTGATCAAATCACAAGGACACTTAACATATGGAAAGCGAAGGCGGAAGGGTTAGCGTCAGAGTGATGGTATTAGAAAGATTTGACCAGTCACTGGTGGCTTTCAAGATAGAAATGAGCCATAAGCAAAGAAATGTGGGCAGCCTCTCAAAACTGGAAAAGGAAAAATAAAAAAGGATTCTTCCCTAGAGGCTCATTTCTTTTTTCTGACCTTCAGAGCTATAAGATAATAAATTTGTTCTGTTTTAAGTCACTAATTTGGGGTAATTTGTTACAGGAGCAACAGGAAACGAACACAAGCTGGAATGAAATCTACACAGCACACAAGGCTCTTTGCCTTTTATGCTCATCTTCTGCTCCTCACTCCTATACTAATGAGGCTGCCTTAAGTTGGGTGCATTTCATTTTTCTTCTGTATGCTTCTTCGTATTTTTTTTACAAAAAAAAAATGATACATTTTAGTGTTTATAATGCACACTTTCAATACATGCAAAGTGAACAGATAAGTATAATGAACTCTCATATACCTACCGGCCAACTTCCACGGTTACTAACATTTTGTGATTCTTGCTTCACCTAACCTCTACCCAGTTCCCATCCTCCTTATGTGATCATTCTTCATAGTTTTTTAAATGTAAAACGTACATACGCAAGTCTCAAATGAACAAATCTTTGCTATGCATTTTGACAAATGGATGTGTTCATGTAACTCAGACTCCTATCAAATATGAAACATTTCCATATTTCTAGAAAGCTCCCCAATGTTCCTCCACTCTCCATACCTATTTTTCCTGATCTAGAGCATCATATAAATGGATGCTCTAAATCAAACTTGCCTATCCTGCAGCCTGCAGGCTGCATGCAGCCCAGGATGGCTTTGAATGCAGCTGAACACAAATTCGTAAACTTTGTTATTGTTTCTCAAAACATCAGTTTTGGCTGGGCACGGTGGCTCACACCTGTAATCCCAGCACCTGGGAGGCTGAGGTGGGTGGATCACCAGAGGTTAGGAGTTCAAGACCAGCCTGACCAACATGGTGAAACGTCATCTCTACTAAAAAGACAAAAAATTAGCTGGGCATGGTGGCAGGTGCCTGTAATCCCAGCTACTCAGGAGGCTGAGGCAGGAGAATCACTTGAACCTGGGAGGTGGAGGTTGTGGTGAGCTGAGATCTCGCTATTTCACTCCAGCCTGGGCAACATTATCAGGTCTTTTTATTTTATTTTTTAGCTCATCAGCTATCATTAGTGTATTTTATGTGTGACCCAAGATGATTCTTCTTCCAATGTAGCCCACGGAAGTCAAAAAATTGGACACCCATGTTCTAAATGTTTCTTTTTTGAGTTCCACACGTCTATTAGATTCATTCATGTTGTTACATGTATCAGTAGTTCATTCTTGTTTGTTGCTGAGTAGTATTTCCTTGCATAAATGTCCTTTCATTTTCTCACTGGTGCACATTTCATTTGGCTCCAGCTTTGAATTATTGTGAAAAAGTTGCTATGAACATTTTTGCGTAAGCCTTTCTACGAACACATATTTTTATTTCTCCTAGATAAATCCCTGACAGTGGAATTGTTGGACCAAAAGGGTGGTATATATTTAACTTTATAAGAAAATGCCAAATATTTTTTAAAAGTGGTTGCACCATTTTACATTCCTACCTTCGGCTATTGACAGTTCTGTTGCTTCACATCCTTGCCAAAATTTTGCATTTCTCTGATGACTAATAACATTGAGCACTTTGTGTTCTTTGGCCATATATACATGTATATATATATGTGTGTGTGTGTGTATATACACACACACACACACACACACACATCTTCCTTTGTGCGAAGTCTGCATGTTTGCCCATTTTTAAATGTTCATTTTAGTACTGAATTATAGGAATTCCCTATAAACGTGAATATAAATCCTTTGTCAGATATACATTCTAAAAATTTTTTCTTCCAATTTGAGGTTTGCCTATTCATCTTGGTGTTATTTGGTGAACAGGAGTATTTTAGTTTGATAAAGTCCAATTAAGGATTTTTAAAAATTTTATGATGTTACTTTCTGTGACGTAAGAAATCTTTGCCTATTCCTCGTTGCAAAGATGCCATATTTTCTCCAATAAGCTTCATAGTTTTTACTTTGACATTTAGGGCTATGTCCCAATTTATACAATTTTTGTGCATGTTTACTAATTTTGTATATGGTATAAATTTATAATAACTTTTTTGTGTAGTATGTGTATTCTTTTTCTGTAAGAATATCCAGTTGTGCCAGCACCATTCATCAAAAAGACTTCTTTTGGCCAGGCGTGGTGGCTCACGCCTGTAATCCCAGCACTTTGGGAGGCTGAGGCAGGCGGATCACCTGAAGCCAGGAGTTCGAGACCAGCCTGACCAACATGGAGAAATCCCATCTCTAAAAAAAAAAGACTCCTTTCCCTGTTGAATTGATTTTGTCAAAAGCCAATTAACTGCAGAAATGGAGATCTATTTCTGAACCCTTTATTCTGGTCCATTTATCAATTTGGCCTAATCAATACTGCACCATCTTGATTACAATTGTTTTATAATAAGTATTGTTTTATAATAAGTATTGAGGTTGGGTATGTTTATAAATGTTCTGGCTTTAATCTGAGCTCTTTGCATTTCTATATAAATTTTGAATATTTTGTCAATTTCTATAATAAGTGTCTGTTGGTATTGTGTTGTAAATGGATTGAGTATACAGACTAATTTGAGGGAAATTGGTATCTTAACAATATTGAGTCTTCTATTCCACAAACACAGTATATCTCTCCATTTATTATAGTCTTCAATTTCTTTCAACAATGTTTTGTGGATTTCCGTGTGGAGGTTTTGCACGTCTTTTGGGAAATTTATAGCTAATTACATTATGGGTTTTTTTAATGCAATTGTGAATGAAATTTTTTTCATTTAATTTCCAGGTGGTATTAATTTCCAATGGCCGCTGTAACAAGTAACCTCAAACTGGGTGGGTTAAACCAGCTGAAATTTATTCTCTTTGCAATCTGAAGACCAGAAGTCTGTAATCTGTATCACTGGGCTGAAATCAAGATGTTAGCATGGCTGCATTCCTGCTGGAGGCTCTAAAGGAGAATTTCTTGTTTGTTTATTCCATCTTCTGGTGGCTACCACATTCCTTGGCTTATGCCTGCATCACTCCAAACTCTGCCTCTGTCTTTACATTGCCTTCTCCTCTGAGTAAGTGTGAAAATCTCCCTCTCATAATGATATATTCAATGGCATTTAGGGCCTACCTGGATAATCTAGTATAATCTCCCCATCTCAATATCCTTAGCTTAATCACATCTGCAAAGACCCTTTTTCCAAATAAGGTAACCTTCACAAGTTCCAAGGATTAAGATCTGATGTCTGTGCAGGTATTTTTGAAAGTATATAGAAACACAATTTGTTTATGTTGGGTTTGTAGTCTGAGGTCCTCCTTCATTCACTACTTCTGGTGTTTGCTTTTTATTAATTTCTTCGGGTTTTCTATGTAATCAGCCATGTCAGCTGAAAATATTATGCCTTACATTTCTTGTTCTTACATTATTGCACTGAATGTAGTATATTTAGTCTTAAAAATATAGGCCGGGTGCAGTGGCTCAAGATTCAATATTGCTAAGATACCAATTTTCCCCAAATTAGTCTATATACTCAATCCATTTACAGCACAATACCAACAGACACTTATTATAGAAATTGACAAAATATTCACCTATGATCCCAGCTCTTTGGGAGGCTGAGGCAGGACAATCTCTTGAACCCAGGAGTTCAAGACCAGCATGGGCAACATAGGAGACCCAGTCTCAAAAAAGAAAAAAAAAATTTAAAAATTAGCCAGGCATGGTGACATGTGCCTGTAGTCCCACCTACTTGGGGGGCTGAAGAGGGCAGACCACTTGAGCCCAGGAGTTTGAGGCTGCAGTGAGCCATGATCACCTCACTGCACTCTAGCCTGGGAAACAGAGCAAGATGCTGCCTCTAAATAAATAAATAAACAAACATTATAAAATAATGTGAATTTAATCATTAATAAACACTTGCAAGTTCTTGCACAGTTTCACAAAGATTAACGTGACCCAAAGCTTCACCTTCATAAGGCTAACTCTCAAATCTGTATTGCAAGCCTTATCTCCCAGTGGAACTCCAAGACCTGATTTCTAACTACCACATGAATAACCTATGAACACTGCAGCATCAATCATCATTCCAAAGCCAGCATTTTCATTCCCTTGTAATCAGCTTTTCCATATTTGTGACTGCTACTACTAATGCCAGTTCACTTTAACTTGAAACCCATTATCTTCTGATTCCTCTTCCTAATTTTTTCATTTAGCTTTTCATTGTTTTAAATACTCAGAAGTATCCTTTCAAATGATCTCTCACTTCTCCCCACTGACAAGCTTTAGTTCAGAGGCCTCACACTTGACCTTCTTACTAGCTCCCTATCCAGTCTTCCTGACCCTCTGTTTCCTTCTTTACAAATTCCTCCTTTTCTGTTTCTCTAGGATTATCTTAAGCCCACTTGATTACGCTATAGTCTGCCTCTGCAGCAGGTACTGCTGCTACCCCTTACATAGTCCTCAGCTCGTACTACTACCTCACATTAATGTTTACTTTTTATGTATGCCTGTCTTCCTAACCAAACCATGGCTAGTTGAGGGCAGGAACTGTAGTTTACTCATTTTTAAAAAATACATTTTCCAGCTGGGCATGGTGCCTCATGCTTGTAATCCTAGCACTTTGGGAGGCCGAGGCAGGCAGATCGCTTGAGGTCAGGAGTTTGAAATCAGCCTGGCCAAAATGGGGAAACCCTGTCTCTACTAAAAATACAATTAGCCAGGCTTGGTTGCGCTCACCTATAATCCCAGGTACTCAGGAGACTGAGGCAAGAGAATCACTTGACCCAGGGAGGTGGAGGTTGCAGTGAACCAAGATTGCACCACTGCATTCCAGCCTTGGCGACAGATTGAGACTCTGTCTCAAATATGTATATATCCTCAGACTAGGGTTCATAGGAGGTGACTGTGAATGTTTGTTAACAAGGATTATAACATGCTTTTCTGAGGGCTGGGGAGAGTTTGATAATGATGATGATGATGCAAGTATGTGTGACTTCAGCTAATTGCTTACTTCTCCAGGAAACCACAGAGGAAGAGTACAGTATTAAGGAACTTGGAAATCTCCCAGGAAGAACTTTGCAAAAGCTTTTATGTAAAAATTTACATATAAAACTCATAAAAACAATTTGAAACATTTCAATTTCCAGTAACACCTCTCATTACCTTCCTTTCTGATTCATTCTGAAAGGATCCCTTTTTTTGTCAAGGTAAATATTTTGAGTTTTACCTGGTGAATTGTTCAGTTCCAAGCTGAACTGGAAAATTCAGTTTAAAATAGTAAAATTATTTCATGACTTCTGGATCAGAAAAATGTTTTTAACATCTATTTTTAAAAGTAATTAATACACAAGTTCAGAGTTAAAGGGTTTACAATAAATATAAGTCTCCCTCCCACTCATGACCCACTGTCTTCAAGTCCTTCCTTGATGCTGCCCTTCACTACAGCTTATCAACTCAAATATTTTTGTAGGTTAGGCATGTAACATAAACGAGTAATGCAAGTGTGTTTATTGTATAATGTCATATTAAATTGTATTCTTTCAACATAATATAATTTACTTACATAGTTGCGTTCTTTTGCCAACAAAAAAAAGGTCTTTCTTATTATTTTGGAAATGGCTGACCCTCTCAGTCCTTCATTTTCTCTCACTTTTGATATTGTTATCATCCAACAGTTCTTGCTGCTCGCTGCATAGACAAAATCAATTCACTGAGACCATGGCATTGCAGTAGAGAGAGTTTAGTTGATTCAAGGCCAGCCTATGCAGGAGAACTGGGGTTATCACTCAAATCAGTCTCCCTGAAGACTCTGAGGTTAGGTGTTTTTATGGACAATTTAGTGGGCAGGGCGGGTAGGGAATGGGTGCTGCTGATTGGTTGGGGATGAAATCATGGGAAAACAATCCCTGCGTGCTGAATCCACCTCTGGTTGGGACCACGGGATCAGTTGAGTCAAGAGTCATATGTCTCGTGGGGTTAGTCCGAAAGATATCACAAAAAAAAAAACAAAACAGGCCGGGTGCGGTGGCTCAAGCCTGTAATCCCAGCACTTTGGGAGGCCGAGGCGGGTGGATCACGAGGTCAAGAGATCGAGACCATCCTGGTCAACATGGTGAAACCCTGTCTCTACTAAAAAATACAAAAAAAAAAAAAAAATTAGCTGGGCATGGTGGTGCGTGCCTGTAATCCCAGCTATTCAGGAGGCTGAGGCAGGAGAATTGCCTGAACCCAGGAGGCGGAGGTTGCGGTGAGCCGAGATCACGCCATTGCACTCCAGCTTGGGTAACATGAATGAAACTCCGTCTCAAAAAAAAAAAAAAAACAAAATAAAACAAAACAAAAAAATAGTCTTAGGTTCTATAGTAATGATGTCATCTATAGGAGCAATTGGGGAAGTCACAAATCTTGTGATCTCTGGTCACATTGATTCTTGAGCAGGAAGGGACTATAGAAACTATACCTACATCTTAGCACAGGTCAGGCCCCTCCCATGATTCTATACTCGTGGCTTTTCTTACAAATGTGGTTTTTGGTCCCTGAGCAATGAGGCAGTTAGTTTTAGGGAGGAACTATCATAATCCTTGCTTTCAAGTTACACTATAAACTATATTCCTCTCAAAGTTAATTTGGCTTAAGTCCAGGAATGATCAAGGCCAGCCTGGAGGTCAGAAGCAAGATGGAGTCAACTATGTCACGTTTCTCTTACTATCATAATTTTGCCAAGGCAGTTTCAATACAAGTAGTGGTTCCCTTTCCTCTTGATTTTTACTAAGAAAAGTAGAAGCACAAACTTCATGATAAATAGCAATTGATGTGTTCAATTTCAGAAAGATGAAGGAGCATGAACTACTGAAGAGGACATGAGTGCCTGAAGGATAAAACTACTACTTGGCTCCTGTTCCAAGACATTTTTTTGGTTTTTTTGTACATAAGAATTGAATGTTGATGTTGTTAGGCCTCCTGATAATTTAATGTGATTTTTTAAAAAGTGAAATTTCTTGATTTTTATTTTGGCAGCAAATGTAGGTTTTGTTTTGTTTTGTTTTGTTTTCTGAGGCAGAGTCTCACTGTCACCCAGGTTGGCGTGCAGAGGCACAATGTTGGCTCACTGCAACTTCTGCTTCCTGGGTTCAAGCCATTCTTCTGTCTCAGCCTCTCGAGTAGCTGGGACTACAGGCGCATGCCACCACACCCAGCTAATTTTTGTATTTTTAGTAGAGATGGGATTTCACCATATTGGCCAGGCTGGTCTCGAACTCCTGACCTAGTGATCCACCTGCCTCAGCCTCCCAAAGTGCTGGGATTACAGGCGTGAGCCACCGCACTTGGCCCAAATGTAGTATTATTTTTTAAACACTGGATAGGCCAACGGTGTCCAAGCCAAACAAAACTGTTCTGTGGGCTGAATTTGGACCAATGGTGGCAGTTTTATTATACAACAGTTTGCTTTTTTTTCATGTGCAATACTATGTATATATGGGAGATTATTCCTTATCAGGACATACAGACCTAAAGCATAGGTTTTCATGGCCAGTATGGACATAATTTGTCTAGTTCCTATACATTGAACATTTATTTTGATTCCTATCTTTGCCATTTCATAAAGTGCAGAAATAAATATCATCATGCATACATCTTTGCATATGTGCGAATGATTCCACAGGATAAATAACTAGAAGTCGAATTGCAAAACAAGGGTTTCATAAAACATAATGATAACCACATATAAAAGGTGATGGTGGTTACTTTCTCCTTTTTTTTGGTAAAAGTCTTTTCTCCCTAATTTTTATTTTTTATTGTTGTTGTTAAAGTATTTCGGTTTCTTGAATTTTATTTTCTAAAATAACAAGGAAGTAACAATTACAAAGACCTTTTTGTACAATCCTACAGTTTGTACGGGCTGGTACAGCAAGTTGCTACCTGGACTTGCCATTGAAACAGTCATCACAATAAATAAAGAAAATTCCAAGCGTCCTGCATTAGGGAAGTTTACTATCAATGGCTTGGTCTACACTTGGTGGTACGGTGAGTGCATGGTACGATTCTGACAATTAAGGGAAAAGGAATTTTCTTTACGCTCTGCATATTTGTGTATGTGTGTGGTATGGGGGGGTGGAAGATCCCTGAAGTAAAGATGATGCACAGGACCCTTTGATTTTAGTCCCTAAAAATTGGCTTCATAACCCTTTTTCATCGGCCACATCCCTTTTATGGGTCCTAGTTTCCTCATAAAACATAAAAGATTTGTGTTGGAAGAGGAAAAGAGTATTTAAATCCATGGAGCTGACTTAGATTACCTAAGGAGAGAATGTAGATAGACAGGAAGAGAAGCTCAAGATGGCTGAGATCCGGAACTGTCCAACATTGAGAAGTTTGGGAGAGGAGCCAGCAAAAGAGCCTGGGAGCAGCAGCTCCGGAGAAAAAGGAGAATGTGATGTCCTCATAGCCAAGAGAGGCAAGTAGTTGAAAGAGTGCTCAGCACTCAGCATTCTGAGCTGAATGCTGCCGCAGGCTCACTGACCACAAAAAATACGTAGCTGGTGGAGGCCTTGAGGAGGACCATTTCAACACGCTGGTGGGCTTAAAAGCCCGAAGAAAGTTTGTTTAAACAGTTAATGAACCAGTCATTTTGACGCCTTTTATAAACCACACAAGCTTATTTCAAACCCGTTACTGGCCTAATTGATAAGTCCCTTTCAAATCTGATCCTCGGAGATTCTAAGGGACTTAACCTACCCCATGACTCTTCCTCCTGCTTCTCACCTCCCAAGACCGCCCTATGGATGTGAAAGGGCTTTCAAACAAAGACGCCAAACAGAGAGGGCAGGCAAACGTGCAAGCATTAGTTTGTATTACTCTATTACCGTATTCACCTGGCACCCTCTAGTTTCCTTCATACTCCCTCAATATCCAACTCATTAAATTCATGGCTCCCGGTAAGCATCCATCAATCCTCATTTCACGCCTTTAGCCCTTCCCGTCCCCGCCCAACTCTCGCTACCTACCCAGGCAAAATCTTTAACCCGCGAGCCTAATTTTGAATTCCAAACCTGAAGCAAGAGGGCGGGCCAGGAGGGAGGCGACGGAATGCGCATGGCAGTTCCCGAGGCACTGTGCGCATGCGCTGGTCCTCCGCGGACCGTTCGTGCTGTCCTCCTAGATAGGGTGAAGTGGCTGTTTCCGTGACGGACTGAATACGGGTGCCTGTCAGGCTCTTGCGGAAGTCCATGCGCCATTGGGAGGGCCTCTCCAGCGGCTCTGTGCCCTTGCTGCTGAGGGCCTCTTCCCGGGTCATTCCTGGACCAGGAGCCGGGCTGGGGCTCACACGGGGGCTCCCGCTTGGCCATCTCGGCGTCTGCGTGACCTCCCCGCGCGCGGGATGTGGCGACTACGTCGGGCCGCTGTGGCCTGGTAAGTGCAGGCTCTGATCTGGCTCCGTTAATTCTGGGGCCTCTTGAGAGTGAGGTTGTCTTATCTTTATCTCCAAAATGTGCAGATAACTTTCAGGCCAGGCCGAAGGCTGTTGGAGAATTCCCAGATATTCTTGAGGACCCAGAATGACAGGAGCCCTGGCTGGCCTTACGTTCGGAGCCGGCTTCGGTACTGGCCCTTGTTCTGTGGCCCTATCCAGCTCGAGAATTCTGGACGCCTCTCAATCTTGGCCGGTCTCTATTGTCCTTTTGTCTCTGCCCTTTACACCCTTGTGTCCCCTGTTCTGTCTCTAGTTGCCTTTTTTTTTTTTTTTTTTTTTTTGTCCTCTCCCTGCCAGGTTTGGCCCTGTCCGTGAGTCACCTCCCACATTTCTCCTAACTATCGCTGTCTTCTCTTCCATTTCCACGTCATGTGTACATTGCGCCTTCAGTTACTTGGGTTCTTTTCTCGGTTGAAGGGGCATCTGTGTCTTTCCCTTGCCGGCTGCTCGGAGTCAGAACTAGAGTGGTGACGCACACGGTGTCGGAGATGGTGATTTGAGATGCGCTCTCAATAGCAGCTTTTTTTCTGTGTTTAGGGAGGGAGACTTGATTTTTGATGCAAAGTGGTGAACGTGGCACCACCCTTCTAGTCACAGTCATTGTTGCTCTGGGATGGTTTGATTCTAAATAGAAAAATCATAGAAATCTTTTCATTTCTGTGCGTTACTATATGCATTGTAACGAAGTTAAATTGGATTTTATACGTAATTTTGTTTTAATATCCTTAGATACCTTCAAGCTTAGCTCATTGTTGCAGGCATTTGGTAGGAATATGCATCAAACAAAGAGAAAAGTTTGGTTTTCCTGAATTAACTCTAAACACTTGTCTTGAATTTTTTCCAGACCTTTTTTAAGTGGTGCAGATAATGTATCGTGTTTATAAGGAATGGAATCCATTTGTTTTATATAGGTTAACTGGAGTCCAAATGCAGAACTAGATGACATAAAATAGTTACGGTGTTAGTCAATTAGAACTATTGCATAGGTGTTTTTAATCTCATGGAATTTTTGTCTTTTGAGGAAGTTCACAGCCCTGGTTATTAAAGTTATTTACAACCTTTGTATTTCTATTTCTCTGTATTTAGTAGGGAAACATCTGATTTTCTTTAAATAAAAAAAGACTGCAGAAGATAGCATTCTCTGTTGGAGCAATTAAAATGTGTAGGAAGAACTACAAAGATGAAGTTTTAAAACAAACTGATTTATAAGTTTTTTTTTAAATTTAATTGGATGTAATTGGGCTAAATTATTTCTAAAGTTACCATGGATGTCATTGAGTCATGGCTTAAAAATGTCTCCTGGTCATGGCACAGTTTACCTACCTAAAGAAGTGGAGATGTGGGAAGCCAGAAGCCCCAAGCTCTGGAATTTGCCTTTTGCTATAGTTCCTTTGCATGTTGTGAAAGAACACAGTTAAATTCCTACTCCTTAGCAAATGAAAACATAAGCCTTTTTTTGACATACGTATATAAATACATGCTCATGGACATGTGAAAAGATCAATACTAACATTTGGTGCAATAAATAATTTGCATACAATTATTTTAAAAAGATTTACATATTAGGAAATGATGTATTGATTAAAAGTTATGGTAAAGGAACAAGAGAGTAGATGATTTCGGGGGAAAACCTATTTTGGATCCAAATTGATTTTTAATTTTGACTGAATATTGAAGTCTGTATTCAAAATTCTTTTCCTTTAGAATAGTAAAGGCATTGCTACAGTTTCTTCTAATGTAATTCTTTGTTGCTGCTGAGAATTCTCATGACAATGTTTTTCATTTTTGTGAGTATCTTGTTTTTCCCTTCATGGAACCTGTTAGAGTCTTGACTTTATTGTTTATCCTAAATTTCTCAAGGCTTTGACCAGGTATGGGTTTGGTTTTTCTTTTGCTACTCATCTGACTTGGCACTCAGTGGGCCTTTGCCTTTATGTTTCTTCATTTCTGAGAAGTTTTTTTCTCTTATTTTTTTATTTCCTTCCTTTCATTTTTCCTGTTCTTTTTCTTTCTAGACATCTCTTAGATGGATAGTGGTCCTCTTAGATTGATCCGTTATGTCTGTGATTTCCAAAATAATATATGTACTCATCATCTGTTGAAAAGTATACATATACCCTACTATGTATGCACACTTTTTTATTTTTGAATTGTGTATGTATCTGTAGTAATTATTTACGTTATAAGCCAACTCTTAAAGGATAAGATGCAAAAAAATACTGCATCTATAAGCTTCAGTACTTTCTTGCTGAATCCCAGATCCTTTTGTCCATACTGCAGGATGCATTTCAGCCCCATTCTCCCACTCCCTTTGGATACGACATTACCACATCTCTGCATCATTTCACTTTCCTTTTGTATTTTCCACCTTTTTTCTTTGCATTCTGTGTCTTGGCAAATTTGCTTAATTCATTTCATGGTTTTACTGTTGATTTTTTTAATATTGGCCATTGCAACTTTATGCATTTATTTATTAAACACAGGGTCTTGCCACGTTGTCCAGGCTGGCCTGGAACTCCTGGGCTCAGGTCAGGTGATCCTATCACCTTGGCCTCCCAAAATGCTGGGATTACAGGCATAAGCCATTGCATTTAGTGGCAACTTAATTTTTTTATATTTATTTTTCCTTTCAGAGGGCACCTAGCACTCAGTATTGCAACTTTCATTTCCACGAACTTTTAAAAACATTTATTAAACTCTTAAAGACATGTTTAATTCTGTACACTTTACATTGTTCTTTGATTGCTGCTTTTGAATAACACCGTACTTGCATTTATGTCTGTCATATTTTTAGGAACTCTCCTGAGAATGGTAATTAGGATTTCCTATCTCTGCTTTTTTTAGGATTAATAATGTTGTTTATTTTGGTCCCCATCTTGAGAGTTGCTGGTTTTTAAAGATAGTCTGGTTATCTAAGTATATTATTTAACTGTGAAAGACTAATGATTGATGTAGATGCCTTGTGTGGGATAACCCTGAATGAGAGAGCTAAATTAGCAAACTGTTTTAGGTGTGTGATGTGTCAATTAGCAGGCTTTATTTTAGGGCTTTTTAGGGAGTGGGCAGATGATCTGAGCTTGTTACAAATGCCAGTATTGTTGTGGGGGCGCTCACTGTGGAAACTCCCCTTTCCCATGTGCACTTAGGAGCCTTTCTGGTAGATAGCTCAACCTGGGGCAATTGCTGCTAACATTCAATGGGACTGGAGTGAGGTAGAGGGTTACTAAAACAGTGTTTTCTTAGATGGTGCTTTAATCTTAACTTCATCTTTTCATTCGCTGATGTGAAGACCTTTTTGTGAAAAATAGTCCTCTCCTGTATGAGCACTGATCGTTTAGAGCATCTTCTTGAATTGGAAGCCCTAAAAATAGTTATTGAGGGTGACTTCCAAAGAAGTGTTAATACTATGATTTTGCTTTGAGTTCATTATCTCTTCCAGGGGACTAATTGGAGAACATTTTTCATGTAGTTACCTGAAATACTGGTTACTATACTCCCCATTCTTGTCCCTTCCCCCCATCCATACTTATTGTTGCCCCTCTTGTGGAAATAGTTACTTTACGGATTTGCAGGTAAGAGGAGGAGGAAATAGTGAAAAGTAAAAACATCTTAGGGATGAACTTAGTCATGGAGTTCATCTAGTTGTGTGTGTGTGTGTGTGTGTGTGTGTGTGTGTGTGTGTGTATTTGGCTTAACTACTTTCTAAAAAAAATGCAGGTAACTTTTGAGGGTTAAAGAGCTGTTTATTCATTCATACATTAGTGGAGGTTAGTGCAGATTAATATTAAAATGACATTTATTGAGCACATAGTCACTGCTATGGTTCTCTGACCTGTTTTTTACAGTTTAATTCTCCCAATAACATGTTTATTTAATAAATTTATTATCTATCATTGTGAGGCACTGGACTAAGACCTTAGAAACACATAGGACCCTGTTCTTACGAAGATTACAGCTTACTAGTGGAGACAAATTTTAATCTAATAACTACACTATTATATAATATAAATTTTATAAGAACTATGAAGAGAAAGTACAGAGTTGAGAATTGTAGTGGGTAGACTTGCATTCTTTTGAAGGTTTGGGGAGAGGAGGGGATGCCTGAGGTGAAACTGATCGGTAGCTCCAGTTGAGTACCTAGGAGAGACTGCCCAAGAATAGCAGGTATCATGCCCTGAGATGGCACAATTGAGGAACTGGATGAAAACTCGTGTTGGGGGAGAGCTCTGAGACAAGTGGGAGAGAGGCAAGGGCCAGACTGTGCAGGACATTACAGACCAGGAGTTTGGATTTTACTCTAAATGCAGGGGGAGCCATTTAAGAGATTGATGCAGGTGAGTCACAGTGATCAGATATGCATTCAAAAGAATGTTCTGGTGATGGGTGAGGATAAAGAAGGTATCAAGAATGATCCCTATGTCTGTGTGTTAAGTAACTGAATAGCTGCTCATGCCATTTCCTAAGAAACGGAATACGGCAGGAGGGTCAGGTTTTGTGTGGGACATGGGAGGAGAGATCATGTTTTGTATATCTTGACATTGATGTACGTTTTTATTATCTAAGTGGTGATGCTGAATAGGCAGTTGGACACAAGGGTCTGGAACTTAACCGTATTAGACATAATTTTGAGAAACACGGATATGTGTATGGTAATGGAGGAAATGGGTATAGATGAGATTGCTTAGCAAGAGTGAGAAGTAGGTTAGGTCTAAGACTTGATGAGTTCCCAACATTGAAAAGGTGATTGAGGATACTGAACAGGAGTGGCCAGTGAGACTGCCCAGGGAAGAGGAAGTTTCAATAATGAGGTGGTGTCAACATTGTCAGGTATTGCTGAGAGGTCAGATAAAACCAGAATTGAACAAAATGCCCATTGGAAGCCTTGAGTGCCCTCAATAAGAGCTGTTTCACTGAAGTGATAGAAATGGAAATCAGGTTGGTTTGGCTTTTATTTTAATAAAATAGCTAGAGCAGGGAAATGGGGTACTTTTTTTCCCCTTTTAAGATGAGAGAGAGCCGGGTGCGGTGGCTCATATCTGTGATCCTAACACTTTGAAAGGGAGGATCGCTTGAGCTCAAAAGTATGAGACCAGCCTGGGCAACATAGCAAGACCTTGTCCCTATGACAATTCAAAAAAAATTAACTGGGCATGCTGGCAAACACCTCTAGTCCCAGCTATTTGGGAGGCTGAGGCAGGGGATCACACTTGAGCCCAGAAAGTGAGCCCTGATGGTGAGCCCTGCTCTGTAGGCACTACAGTGAACCTGGATAGTGCCACTGCCCTACAGCTGGAGCAAAGAGCAAGACCCTGTCTCAAAAATAAGTCAATAAATACTCTATCTCAAAAATAAATAACGAAGATAGGAGGAGAGATTTGACTTAAGATTCCTCAAAGGGGAGGAGGAAAGAGCATTTCAAACAGCCTTTAATGGGACAAAGATCTCTTAGAGTGTGAGGGAGAAGAGGACTGGTGGAGATAGAGTAGGTGAATAGTTTTTATATGAGGAAGTTGAAAGATGTCCTTCTGATAGATTCCTTTCTCCCTGTGAAGAAGAGGGCAAGGTCATCTACTGAGAGTTGGGGGAGGTCAGGAGAGATAAGGGGAGATTAGAAGAGCTTGGAGAAAAAGAAATACTCCTAGCAGAGAGTGTAGGAGTGAATTGAAAAGAGAGATGAAGTAGGATTATTAAGTGATTTTGAGGGCCCAGTTGAGATGTGTTTCCAGTTGCATGTGATTTTCTCCAGTAGTGCTTTATTTCCCTGGGTACAGGCAGAGAGAAAAATGATAAGGCTCATGTAGGGCTTGTATTTTGTTGGACAAGTCAAAAAAGTCAGAGGACAGGGAGTTTAAAATATTTGCAAAAGACTTATTGAAATGATGAACCAGATAATCTAAAGTGAATAAGTGGTTGAATAGATATGGAGGAGGTGAATAGGTAAGGAGAAGAAAGAAATACCAGATTAGTGATCATTGACAGTGACTCTCTAATGTGGCTATTATTCTGTTTTAACTGATTAAGAAGTAAGGCTTTAGGAAATTCATAATTTGCCGTGACTGCACAGCTAGTAAGCAGTGGAAATGTGATTGGAACCAGAGTTCTTCTGACTCAGTAGGCTAAATGGATGTAAGGATGTACTTGAAAGAAGTATGAGCTAAATGTTGTGGAAACATGAGCTCTTTCCCTAGTTGATATGTCTCTCTGTAAGTGATAATGTTGGTCACACAATATAAAACTTTGTGGTGATCAGTGATCACCTTTGTCCTTTCCCTGTACCTAGTCTGCCATCCCCATATCTGCTTTTCCCTTTCCTTTCCATTGCTGCCACCTAACTTTAGGCTCCTCCTCTTATGTTTGGATAACTGAAATGAGATTACCTTTTTGTTCCCCTTCTGATCTACTTTAACCTAATGTTATCTTTAATATCTTCTTTAAATTACTGTTTCATTAGTCTTATTCTACTCTGAAACTTTCTGTAGTTCCCCATTTCCTACCAAAAAAAGTTCAGCCTCATAGTCAATGACTGTTCAGTTGGATATTCAGTCCAGTTTTACTCCTCCTATGAGCCTTTATGCCAGCTCCTTGGGTCTTTTGCCCTTTCATTATCTCATCTCTGTGCCCTTCTTTCTCTTTTTTATTCCTTTTTTTTTTTTGACTTGGTTTCTTCTTCTTGCTTTTATCTATTAAACCTCCATCACACTTCACCCTATAGAGTTTTAAACCAGAGCACGGTGCAGTATCATCCTGAGGCTCTGGAGGAAGTGGCATGGAGTCCAAATGTCACCTTAACTTCTTATCTGGGGCCACCTGTATTTCTGTATCTGCTTCTTCCTACACTCTTGCCCACAAGTGTCACTTGTGGAAATAATTTGAGATTTACTGTCAGGCTGACCCTGTTTCAATCTCTCTTCCACCATTTGCTAATCATTCTATCTTAGGCAAAACATGATACTAAAAGAAAACTTACAGCAAGTTAAATTTGATGGACTTTAATTGAGCAAAGAAAAGAAATGATTCACAAATTGAGCTGCCTCCAGAATCACCGCAGGCAGATTCAGGGAGACTCCAGGGGTGCCTCGCAGTCAGAATAAATTTATAGACAGAAAAGGTAAAGTGACCTACGGGAATCAGAAGTAAGACACAGAAACAGTGAGCTTGGTTACAGCTCATCGTTTGCCTTATTTGAATTCAGTTTGAACATTCAGCAGTCTATGAGTGGTTGAAGTATGGCCACTGGGATTGGTCAACACTCTGCTGTTATTTCAGATGCATGCTACTAAGTTAGGTTTTCAGTTTTGTCTGCCTATCAAGCTAGGTTACAGTTTGTCCACAAGGACTCAAATATAGAAGTACAGAGTCCTTCTCAGGCCATATTTAATTCACTTTAATACTTCCCCCCCTTTTGGTCAACCCCTCAATTTAAAGAGATTGACCAAAACTTTAGGCATTGGCACCACTCTCATCACCCTCATAAAGACTTATTTGGTCTCAGTGTGGAATTCGCAAGTCGTCTTTAGTTTCAGTATGGAGTCTCACAAGTTGTCTTTGGTGTTAATATGGAATTCACAAGTCGCAGCTTTGTACCAGCTAAATAATTCTTTATGTTCTTGCTGATCCAGTTGGAGTGAGACTGCTCAACTCTCAATCTATAGCTGCATACAGAACTTTTAAGACTTGAGAGGATACAGCACACGAAGGGGACTATTACTATGCCTATCAAGAGGATACCATCAAAATGCCAAGGCGTACCCCTTAATAAAAGTTCTTATGAAATGAATTGAACCAAATTAGCCAAGTTAAGGTTGAGGCAATATAAGCAGTTCAACAGTATTAGGGTTTAATTAATCAGTTTTGTTTGGAGTGTGATAGTGATTAAGGGCCATAGTTTGCTGTAAAGCGGCTTGATTTAAAGAGGTACTCATTTTCATTGTTACCCTGGTAATACAAGTCATAATAACTTGGAAACCTACTGGAAGAAATAGAAAGATTAGAAACCCTTGGAAAACCCAAGTTTGCCGTTCACCACTTAAAATGCCTTGCAAACCACCTGTTAGCTGCTCCTGTAAACACATCATAGGTTGCTTTTTCTTGAGAGATTCTTTTTTGTCAGTAGAAACTAGCTTATCCTCGTCTATTTCGAGGCTAGTGCTAATTTCAGTTATTGGGCTATCATGAGAATTTTCAGGGAAAGCAATTCAAAAGGCAGGAGCAGGCCAGGCCGAGTAACAAGAACCCATCCAAGAAGGAGGCAGAACAGAACATGCAGGTTTTCCACAGACCCAATATAGACCCTCGGGTTGAAAAAGAGAGCCACCTAGTTGTATTTGAGCAGGGATCATACTATAAATCTGTGTAGTTCCTGAATTATGTCCAGCAGGAAATTTACTTTTCTGTTGCCCTTTTATAGCATATTATAAGGATGTATATAGCATCTAATAAAAAGAGAACCTACTGGATTTAATCTGCTTACGTTTTACAAGCAATCACTTGTACCAACGTAAGTAATTCCCAAATCTTGAGTGTGTGATGCCTGGAAGCACAGTATACCTTTTTCAGGCACTACTTGGACTGGTTTTTTATATTTGGTATGATCAACTTATCAATTGAAAAGGAATATTGTTTTTAGTGAGTGTAGGAAAGCAAGTAGCAGTGATGTTTAGAATATCAAGAATAGCTTTCCATTCTTCCCTTGGAGTTTCAGGGCAACTCATTGGGAACGTGGAGGGGCACTGGCACCAGTGGAATTGTTTCCTGATTTATTGGCATTAGCCCACAAACCCAACAGTTACTCTGCTTTTGTGCTAGAGCATAAGCTGGAGCTAATGCCATCCACTGATTATGGTCCCATGGATTTTCGTGGAAGGAAAAGGAGAGGGTTAGGGCAAAAACTGAGGAAAACAGGAAAACACATAACACTTTCATGAAGGTGAAAACACATAACACTTTCATGATCAAGAGAAGTCTTGATCCGTGATCTTGGGAAAGCTGTCTACAACTAGGATGTTGTCTGCTTCTAGGGAGAGATTCCATGGTCAGCTTTACCTTAAAGTCTCCAGTGGGTGTACAGTTCCAGGAATCTGAAGGGAATCCTTTTGAGTTGTGAGATGTGGACCCAGGGTTCAAGGCCCTAAAGCTTCACTGCACTCATCCAGTGAAGTTCAAGAACGGTCTTCCTCTGATGTCATTTCCAGAAAGCCCAGTCTCCAGGTTCCAGACCATGGAGGGTTTGATTGTCCTCAGTTGGTAGATCTCAAAAAGCTTCCTTTACCTGGTGAAAGTATACTTTGGCATAATACATTAAAGCCTTGCAGTATTCAGTCATATCAAAGTTTAAGAGAGCAGGAGAAGCATGAGGTGCTATTACTAGGGACGTAGGCCTTCCAGTGACTGTTTCATAAGGGGTCAATTTATGTTTTCCAACAGGAGTGACTCTGATTGCCGTAAAAGCCAAAGATAGTACCTTTGGCCAAGGCAAATCAATTGTTTCAGTTAACTTTGCCAATTTCAGTTTTAATATGCTATTTGTTCTTTCAACCTTTCCTGAAGACTGAGGGTGACAGTGGTAAGGTGTACTGACTGTGTCAGTAACACCTTATTTAACTGCTTTATGGATTGCCCAGTAAAATGAGTTCCTCTATCGCTGGAGATTTTTAGAGGGACCCCCCATAAAGGAAAAACATTTTCTAATGATTTTTTAGCTATGGTCACAGCATTAGCTTTCCTACATGGGAAGGCCTCTATCCAACCAGAAAACATGCAAACTATTACAAGAACATACTGATACCCCATTGAGGGTGGCAACTGAATGAAGTCCATCTGTAAGTGTTCAAATGGTCCATCAGGTGGTGGAAATATACGACCTCAAGTTTTTCCAGGATTATGAGTTTGACAAGTCAAACATTGATTATAAACCATTTTAGCAGTTTTGGAAGAGTCACCCCACCAGTATTTTTCATAATTTGGATCATTTTGTCTGTTCCATGATGAGTTGTGGAGTGTAGAGCTTTCAATAATGGAAGCTTCAAAGACTCAGGAAGGACCAGGCAGCCGTCCAGGCCCTCTGTGAGTCTTTGCTTCACATTAAATTTACATCCTTTTAGATACCAATTTTGTTTTTCCAAATCAGGTACATTGCACTGTTTATTAAATAGGTCATCATAAGGAAGTTGGCTTGGATTAGTTTTATAGAGTTCATTCAGATTGCATATCTTGACAGTTTCAGCTCTAGCTGTTTTAGCATAAAAATCTGCTAAAACATTTCCTTGATATTTGGCTTAATTTCTACAAGTATGAGCTTCAATCTTAATAACAGCAATCTGCAATAGTAATAGGATAGCAGAAAGGAGCCCATCTACTTGGAGTCCATTTTTTATGGGGATCCCACTAGAGGTGAAAAACCCTTATAGTTTCCATATCATGCCCAAATCATGTACTACTCCGAAAGCATTTCTACTATCCACAAGTATTTACTGACTTCTCCTTAGCTATGTGGCATGCTCGGATAAGGGCAGAAAGCTCTGCAGGGTGGGCTGACTTAAATTGAGGAAAAGTCCCCTTCTCTATTAACTTATATCCTGCCTGATATTTTCCTTCTGAGTTTTTGGCATCGGACCCGTCAGCAAAAAGTATTAATGCAGTATTATCCAGTGGAGTATCTTGTACATCAATATGAGGGGCCACTATTTCTGACACTACACTTATACTTTTGTTGTCTTCACCATCTTCAGACACAGATAACAAAATAGCAGGGTTAAGTAGGATTACAGCTTTTTAGATGAAGATTAGAAGATCGATAGGAGAAGTAATTCATAAGATGTTAGTCTGCTCACTGAAAATGTGAGGTTTCATTGGAATTTAATGTGTGGGACTTGCAAATTAAGTTCATTTAAAACCAGATCTGATGGAGTTTCTACCAGCTTGGTGGCTGCTGCTAGTGCTTCTAAATAGGATATGCCTTAGAGACTGGGCCTAATTGCAGGCTGTAGTATGCAGTGGGCCTGTGTTTAGCACCATGTTCTTAAGTAAGGACTCCTAATGCCTATTAACCTCACTCACAAACAAGGTAAAAGGTTTAGTGTAATTTGGAAGTCCTAAATCTGGGGTCTGTTGTAAGGCCAACTTCATTTGGCCAAAACCCTGCTCATGACTATCTTCCCAAGGTAAAGATTCTGGTACAGCATTTTTAGTGAGCTAATACAGTGGTGAAGCTATTAAGGAAAAATTTGGATCCCAGGATATGTAATATCCTGCAAGTCAAAGAAAGCCTTTTAATTGTCTTTTGGTTACAGGTCGAGGAAAACTTTAGTTTTTAACCTCTCAGGTGAGGGGGAAATCCCTTCAGCAATCAAGTCGTGTCTCAAATAGTAGACTTTTTCTTTGGAAAATTGAAGTTTTGGCCAGGTGCGGTGGCTCACGCCTGTAATCCCAACACTTTGGGAGGCTGAGGTGGGCGGATCACCTGAGGTTGGGAGTTTGAGACCAGCCTGACCAACATGGAGAAACCCTATCTCTACTGAAAATACAAAATTAGCAGCGTGTGGTGGTGCATGTTTGTAATCCCAGCTACTTGGGAGGCTGAGGCAGGATAATCGCTTGAAACTGGGAGGCAGAGATCACGCCATTGCACTCCAGCCGGGGCAACAAGAGTGAAACTCCATCTCAAAAAAAAAAAAAAAAAAAAAGGAAAGAAAAGAAAATTGAAGTTTTTCCATTGAAGTCTTGTGACTGAGTCAATTTCTGAGCACTCCTTAATAGAGAGCTTAACAATAAGTTATCTATGTACTGAATGAAAGTAGAATTTTCAGGAAACTGTAGTGCCATTAAGTCCTGATGAAATACGAAGGGGCTTTGGTAAACCCTTCTGGCATTTCACTCTGGGTGTACTGCTGATTTTTCCAGGTAAAGGCAAGCAAGTATTGACCTTCTTTATGGAATGCTAAAGAAGGCTGAGCCAAGAAAGATCTGTTACTGTGGACCACTTGGAACCAGTGGATACATTAGGTTATAAAGTATTAGGATTTGGGACTACAGGAAATCTTGGTATTACAATTTTACTAATTGCCGATAAATCTTGACCAAATCTCCAGCCTCATCCATTTTTTTTAACTGGTAGGATTGGAGTGTTACAGGGGCTGGTGCATGGGATTATGAGTCCTTGTTTAATTAAATCTTCTACAATTGGTGAGATCCCTCGAATTGCTTCAAGTTTTAGTGGATATTGGGGTAATTAGGCAAAGGTTTAGAATGATCTATTTGTATCTTTATAGATTCTACACTTTTAATTCTTCTATCAGTTGGGGATGAGGCCCTTAAACAAATGTTAAGGTATTTTTGAAAGATCAGGAGTATTACAGGCTTGAGTTTTGATCTTATCAATTTCTGCCTTTAGACAGCGTTACAGTCCTGATTCAGGAGAATCAGGAAACTCTTAAGATTATTTCTCTTTCTGAGGAAAATTTTTTGTGCCCTGTTAGCTTTGAAAGTACTGGAGCCGTATCACATAGTACAAAAGTGCGTTTTTCTGAAAAGGGGCCCAGAGTTAATTGGATGGGTTCAGATATGGGAACCTCTGGAACTTGATTTGAAAATCTCACCACAGAAATTATCTTTTTACTCCGAGGGATTTGTTGGCTTATTAAAGTGGGGTTTGTGGGTAGAGTAGCCCTGGTATCCGTGAGGACTGTACAGACTCCCCATTTATTTTAACCTCTGTTTCCCCGTGTTCCTTTGAAGGTTTTAGGGGCAGCAATCCTCTGGAGAACCTCTTGGAGCCTCCTTAACGTTATTGTCAGGAGGGCTACGGTTTCCTGGCCTCCCTCTAGGGGTGAAACAATTTGGTCTAGAGGGAGGTTTGTGGGCAAACTGTTAGTTATAAAAGCACGCAATCCATTTTCCAGTGCCCCAGTTGATTGCAATACAGGCAGACATCTTGGGATAAAGAACTTCTTGTTCTAGGGCCTCTTGATTGTGATTTAAAATGAGAATGAGACAGTCCCTTTGGTCACGGTCCCTGTAACTGTTGTAATTGAAGGGTCATAAAGCTTGTTAGCCTTTTGAGTTCTTTCTTATTCCAGTCCTCTCAAAATGTTTAGCTAGGCCGGGCGTGGTGGCTCACGCCTGTAATCCTAGCACTTTGCGGGGCAAGGCGGGCGGATCACAAGGTCAGGAGATCAAGACCATTCTGGCTAACACAGTGAAACCCCATCTCTACTAAAATACAAAAAATTAGCCAGGCATGGTGGCATGCGCCTGTAATACCAGCTTCTCGGGAGACTAAGGCAGGAGAATTGCTTCAGCCCCGGGAGGTGGAGGTTGCAGTGCACTCCAGCCTGGTGACACAGCAAGACTCCGCCCCCACCCCCCACCAAAAAAAAAAAAGTTCAGGTAAGGCCACCAGTTCAGTCATATCTGTAACTTCGCATTGCAACTTATGTTTTTTAATTAAACTGCTAAGTTCAGGGGAGAGTCCATTTGTAAATAAAGTAGTTAATGCTATTTCAGTCCCTGCAGGGAATACTCCTTGCTGTGCTTTGAGCCCAGAATGTTTCACAAACACTATTTCTAAGTGAGTTCTGTAATCTGAAATAGGTTCATCCTTTTTTTTTGTTTGCTTACAAGATTGTATGCTGGACCAGTTTTTTGTGGAAAAATTTTAGGAATTGAATGTAAAAGGCTTTCAGCAATTTTTCTGGCTACTTTTGGTCCTCATGAGGAGCTCTTGGAGTGTTAATATCCTCCTCAGGTTTGTCTCATTCTGCTGCTGCCATCCATTTCCAAGCTTTACCAGCCCCCAGTATCATTTGAATAAATTGGTAAATTCAGGAAGTCCTGGATCGTAAGCTCCTATGAGGATTCTAAATTCCTCAGTAAATTTTTGAGGCTTTCCCTTGGACCGGGGAAGTCCTTCACAATGGGTCAAAGCTCAGCTGTAGATCATGGAGTGAAACTGGCTGATCACAAGCCCTCACCTTGTAAGGCATCTGTCTAACTTCCTTTTTTTTTTTTTTTTTTTAAATCATCTTCAGGGAAGTGTACTTTAACAAAAAGGTTAGTGGACTCAGTATGTAGGTAGAGAGGGACAAAGAGAAGGAACAGTCAGGGTTACATCAGTCAGAATATAGTCCTCTTTTGTCATGTCCTTGGTCTATTAAGCTTTTCATTTGCTTTTTGTAAAGAATCTTTTAAGGAGGCAAGTGTTGATTCATTTAGTCTTTTAGAGGCCTTTGCCTACCCGTGAAAGAATATATCCTACTGTTTATTGTGGAGGTTTTGATCCCCCTTTTTGTAATATGCCTTGCAAACAAACAATTTTATCCAAATTAAAACTTCCCCATTATGGCTGTCTTAATTCTAAGTTTTCTTTAGAGAAGTTAACCCATTTTTCTAAAAATGCTCACTTTCTGGGCCCATAATTTTTAAACATAAAATTAGCTTAAGTCCCTGAAGGTGGAGTCCCAGACTCCTTGGATTGAGATGATTTCATTATTAAGTAAGGTACCTATCAGAGGTCGGAGATCTCTGACTGAACCCAATCCAGTTAATTATTCAATCCAATTTGATCTTGGACTCACACCAGGCTGAGCATTGCTCAAGTAAACTCCAAGAGCTCAAAACACAAGTTAGTGGAGCTCGGAATCTGAGAGAAAACTTACCCGTGACCTCTGGTTGCAAGAGAGCAGTGAGTGTAACAGGCTCAGCAGGTACTTCACCTGGTCACCTGGTGTTCCTGGAGGTTGCCAGAGTTTTTCTTCAAATCCCGCTTCTGACACCAGATCTGTTAAAAGAAAACTTCAGACAAGCTAAGTTTGATGGAGTTTAATTGAGCAAAGAAAAGAAACACTTTGCAAATCAGGCAGTCTCCAGAATTGAACTCAGTTTAAACACTCAACAGTCTATTAGTGGTTAAAGTATGGCCACTGGGATTGGCCAACACTAAACTATTATTACAGATGCATAATACTCAGGTTTTCAATTTTGTCTGCCTATTATACTGTTACATTCGTCCACAAGGACTCAAATATAGAAGTATGGAGTCCTTTTCAGGCCATATTTAGTTTGCTTTAACAATATTTTAAAAAGAAATATAAATTTGTAAAATAAGGATACTTAAACCTTAGTGGGTGTGTCTGAGAGTTAACATTTATATAGTAGCACTATAGTGAAACCACCTATCGTAATGTCTGATATGTATAGGAACACAAGAGATACTGCTTTCCTCATACCAGTCTTCTTCACAGCATTGCTTCTGTTTTCCTTGATTCCTTTTTTTTTTTTTTTTTTTTGTCTCGTTATAGTCTCACTCATTTGCCCAGGCTGGAGAGCTGTGGTGTGATCTCAGCTCACTATAAGCTCCACCTCCTGGGTTCAAGCAATTCTTCTGCCTCAGCCTCCTGAGTAGCTGGGATTACAGGCATGCACCACCACACCCAGCTAATTTCTGTATTTTTAGTAGAGATGGGTTTTTGCCATGTTGGCCAGGCTGGTCTCGAACTCCTGACCTCAGGCAATCCACCCATCTCAGCCTCCCACAGTACTGGGATTACAGTTGCCAGCCACTGTGCCCAGCCTCCTCCTCCTTAAGAAGTTTCCAGTCCCATGTAATTAAAGCAATTAATGTTTTTTAACTATGTAAAATCAAGCCTAGCTCTGATTAATAAGCAACTAATAGTAAGCAAGCAACTGTTTATGTAATTATGAGTATGTGTTAAGATATGGTTGTTGACAATCTTTCTCTTCAGGAAGGAGAAGAGAATGGAGCTCTACAGTGATCGTGTACATTTAAATTCTGTTCTCTTTTGAGCTCTTTTGCTACTTTCATTTTTCTGGGGACCCAGGTACCTGAGGTAGGATTGATTAATTTCCTTAATTTCCACCCCTGGGCTGTCAGTATCAGGAGACATAGATCAAGGTGTTCTAAACCGCTAGAAGTTTTGTTTTTGAAAGCAAAAGTTTGCATGCATTTTTGTTTTCAGCTTTTACTTACACTGAGTAGTAGTTAATAAAATAAGTCCCTGCTTTTTCTCTCTTTAGTTTCAATTCCTGAAACCAGGATCATAGCCCACATATTAGAGTTCAGGCTCTGGGGTCCTACTGCTTGGGTTTGAGTTCCACCTTTATTTCTTATGTCAGTGTGACTTTGGGCAAGTTATTTAAGTCTTTGTGCCACGTTTTCCTCATCTGTAAAATGGCGATAATACTAGCGCTTTTTACATAGGATTATTAGCAGGATTAAATGAGAGCATATGCTGTAACCATATCTGGCACATAGTCAGCGGTTAGTAAATGAACTACTGTGGGACACTGGTTAGTCACGTTTGGGGGAAGGGGTGTTTCCTTTAGTATATTGCTAACATCATTTCCTTTGTATTGTTACCCTGTCTGATCTTTCTTCCATATTCATTTTTCTTTCAGTGAGGTCTGCCAGTCTTTAGTGAAACACAGCTCTGGAGTAAAAGGAAGTTTACCACTACAGAAACTGCATCTGGTTTCCCGAAGTATTTATCATTCACATCATCCTACCTTAAAGCTTCAACGACCCCAATTAAGGACATCATTTCAGCAGTTCTCTTCTCTAACAAATCTTCCTTTACGTAAACTGAAATTCTCTCCAATTAAATATGGCTACCAGCCTCGCAGGAATTTTTGGCCAGCAAGATTAGCCACGAGACTCTTAAAACTTCGCTATCTCATACTAGGATCTGCTGTTGGGGGTGGCTACACAGCCAAAAAGGTGAACTTAACATTTCTACTGCTTTTCCAATTATTCTATCATGATTAAGTTTTTAGAGCATAAATCATTTTTCTTTGTGTAGTGGAATACAATTAGATGATTAAACATTTATTTTGTGTCTCTACCACGGACTAGATTGTTTTAATGATGCTAACAGGAAGATCCCTTTAGAATCTTAATTATAATTATAGCAAATGAAAATGGCCTAGTGTAAGGAGCACAGGGCTGGGAGTAGGAACACCTGGGTTTGACTTTGAGCTTTGCCATTTAATAGCACAGATACTGAAGTCAGGTGGCATTCTTACACAAGCACTTCTTGGCAGCTCTGGGACCAGAGGCAAGGTGTCCTGTCTTCCAGTCTGTCTTCCTTCTACCCCACTGTACTGTTTAGAGCAAAATTATGAAACCTGTTTGAAAAAGGAGTATATTCTGAATTTTTACATTTTCCATATTTAACAGAGGAATGTTTACATGTTTTATGTGCTTGTCTGTTCAGGCCACTTAAATTTGTTTTTTAAAAGTTTTGAACATAATACGTTGCTCTTAGTAGATTAATGTGTTTTAATTAAATAATTTTTCTTTACATGTTTATTTGGCATTTGGGGCATCTGATTGACATACTTTCTTACCTTGTAGACCTTTGATCAGTGGAAAGATATGATACCGGACCTTAGTGAATATAAATGGATTGTGCCTGACATTGTGTGGGAAATTGATGAGTATATCGATTTTGGTTTGTATCATCAACATTAAAATATTTTTTTGATTATTTCTTGAGGAAAGAGAAATAGTTGTTTTGAGATATTTTCTTAACTTATGAGTCAAATATATCACGGTTTTGTTTTAATGATATAAGAAATAGAATATCCATGAAAAAATCTGTACAAAAAAAAATACCCAGTAAGCCATCGTTTTACCACAGCTGCCACTAACCATATGGAGCATTTTATTTTAATTATACTTATTATATATGGTTAATATTTTTTTTAACTTATTGATGGATTGAGATGGTCTTGGTCTGTCGCTCCGGCTGGAGTGCAGTGGCGCAGTCATAACTCAATGCAGCCTTGAACTCCTAGGCTTAAGCAGTTCTTCCAAATCAGCCTCCCAAGTAGCTGGGGCTACATGCATGTGTCACCATGCTGGACTAATTTTTTAATTTTTTGGTAGAGATGGGGTCTTGCTGTGTTGCCCAGACTAGTCTCAAATTCCTCAGCTCATGCCTCTCACCTCAGCCTCTCAAAGCACTGAGATTATAAGCATGAGCCACTATGCCTGGCTTGAATTTTTTTTCTTTTAATTTTTGTCTTCATGAACACATTACCAAAGAATAGTATTTTAGTTCCCTTTTTAAAAATTATATAATCATTGTGAATATACACCTTGGTATTTTGTATTTTACTACCTATTTTGTTAGCATTTCCATGCTGCCAAGTAGCCTTTCTATTAATAATACCATTTTCTGTGTTAATGTAATGTTGCCCAGAGCATATTTATTGTGACCCACCTAACTAGTTCCTTTTGATTGGATACCTTGGTTACCTCTACTTTTCGAAGCCAAGTTCTTTAAAAGCCTGTTTGTATCCAGAGTAATTTCTTTTCTTAGTTGTCCACTGCCCCCGCTTTTCCAATAGGTGGATGAGAAAAAAGTATTATTGGATAGCTATGATTGCTAGTAATTCGTGATAATCTTTAAAAAATATTTTTCCATCAATTTTTTTAAAAAACTTTGTCAGATTTCCTAGTTTAGGTGTATGTGGAGATGGAATTAATTTTATTTGCACTTATTCACAGAATTTCTAAAGATAAAACTGTTCTGTGTTGACGAATGTATTTGCAGAAAAAGCACACTTTCAAATTGTTTTTCTAATATTAATGAGGAGAGCTTTCAACTTGATATATTTGCCAGTACCACAGTGTAGAGGCTGAGAGCCTGTATTCTGGAGCTACACTGCCCGGGCTGGAACCTAGGCTCCTCCACTTCCTTGCTGTGGTGCCCTAGTTTCTTATCTGTAAATGGGGTTGATAACAGTAGCTGTTTTGTAGGGTTGCCATGAGGATTAAAGAAGTTAATACTTTTAGCGCTTTATAAGAATAGTACCTGACATATGTCCTCAATTTCATACTGTTTATATGTTTTGATCTGTTCCAGAGAAAATTAGAAAAGCCCTTCCTAATTCAGAAGACCTTGTAAAGTTAGCCCCAGACTTTGACAAGATTGTTGAAAGCCTCAGCTTATTGAAGGACCTTTTCACCACAGGTAAGGAAAGACCTGTCTGATCTAGTTTAAAATTTCAAGAACCATGGAGGAACAATACATAGATTATTTGTTTAGTCCCATTTAAAAAAAAATTAGTACCAATGAAAAACAGGACTTTAAAAAAAAAAGATAAACACAAATTTTTATTGCACAATGGTTTTAATCTTTGTTTAGCCCAGTAAAGTGGCAATTCATAAGCACTTCAACATACTTGGCTTTTAGTGAGGGGGGAAAAAATATCACTTGTTCTTGACAAGTAGATGAGACTTCTATGTACTTGCTTTTCATAATGGTTGGACCAATTTTTTAAAACAAATTTATGATGGACTATAATAAGTAGCATTTATTAAGGTTAACCCTGGCATATTTGCCCAATTATTGCCCTATTGTAATATGAAATCAGATCTCAGACATCTTTGTTTGCTCATTTCTGTTAAATTTTACATTTCTATTTCCCCTTTTGCTGATTTTTCACAGGTCACAAATTGGTTAGTGAAGTCATAGGAGCTTCTGACCTACTTCTCTTGTTAGGTGTGTAAACAGACATTTTTGCTGACCTTAACATGCCTTTTAAATGCTTCTAATAAACTAGTTGCAAATAAAATTGCAGACCAAATTTATAATGCTGCTTATGCTGAATTTTGAAACCCCAGAACTATATTAGGCAAACTCACTATCCTTTAGGTGGAAATAATAAAATAATTATTTTGTGATAAAACTGAAATTCTTAAATATGTATGTGCATTATAAGATTAAAGCTCTTAAAAGAAAATTTGCTTAGCAAAAATATTTTCTTGAAATAGATCTAATTGTTTTTGATGAAATGAAAAGTAATTTTAGTTTGTCTCATCTGCCCTGTCATGGTTGACATTTAAATTTGTTTTCCTACTATACATATTAATGGCAGTGGTATGTGGCTGAACTGTAAGTACTCTCATATAAAATAATCCTTACCAAAGATTGTCTTCTTTTTTTTTGTAATTTGATTTATATATTTTTAATTGTTAGGTTAAACATACGCTGCGATTGCTATAGTATTTTTTTATTTTCTGCACAGGTTATCAGTCATGTTCCTTAAAATAGGAATCAAGGTGATTTGATGCTTTGAACCTGAGTTGCCCAAAAAATCCATTCACTTTTTCATTGGCTGGATGTAATTTAAAATTCAGCTTAGGCTGTTGACATCACCAGAGAATATAAAGGGTTGCATATTTATCTTTAAGGTTCATCGGGAGAAACGGCATTTAGAGCAACAGATCATGGATCCGAAAGTGACAAGCATTTTAGAAAGGTAAGTGTAAAAGAGAATTCTTCATGTAGGTAGCCTTGAAAGATTTTTTTAAAGTTTTTACATCTTTGGAAGAATTTAAAATGGTAACATCTGAGGAGCAAATACAAAAACATCCAAGTAGAGATATTGTTACTAGTCTTAGTGCAAAGTACAAGGTATTATGTGGCATTTCTGGAAATATAGTTGAGAGCCCATTTCTTTGAAATATGTTCTGTGAAATATTAGTTTCAAGGCTTGTCCCCAAGAAAGAGTTTTATTGTTAAGTGTGTCGGGCAGGGGGAGGAGGGAGGAGGCTTGTTTAGACAAAGCAAGCAGACTTCTTTTCCCTAGGACTTCTCACTGTAATATACTCATGCACATTGTGAATTTCCAGCAGTCAAAGCATACAATGTTTTCCAGAATTATTTGTCAACAGAACCCTTTTGCTCACAGAACATCTTATAGGGGCTAGATTTCACTTTAGGGAAGAAACTAGAAGGGAATAGGAAGTAGGTTATTAGGAAATAAATCAATTCCCTGATATTGATAGTTAACAAAGTTATGTATGGGGTTATTTACAGTGTGTTATTTTGAATACATATCCATTAACAAAATCCATATGAAAGTTATAGGAGAATTGCTAAGATAGAATAACATACATTGCTCTGTATTTATAATACTCAACATATTTATCTGACATTTTCTGAGTCTTTACTTTCTTCTTTCTTTTGGAATTGGTAAAATAAGTGATTCCTTGAAAATTTTTACTAAATAATACCTAGATAAATAGATTTATAGAAAAAATATTGTATGAATGTTTTAACATTAAATATGGAGCATGTAATTTTTGTACTGTAAGATACTGTAGTTTTAATAAAGAAATAATTTTATGTTTATTTTGGAAGTAGGAAGAAGAAATAATTTCTATGAATAGGTTTTCATCTCTTTCTTTCCCTGTTCTTCAACTTTGAACTTTTTACATTATATTCTAAATTTTAATTATATTTCAAAAGATGTTTTTCTTTTGACTTTTAATTTTATCTTTTGGAGAAAAATGTATGTCAAAATGTATGTATGTGTATTTGTCTTTTGATCGTTTTTGTTTGTTTGTTTGTTTTTTTGTGGCAGAGTCTTGCTCTGTCGCCAGGCTGGAGTGCAGTGGCTCCATCCCAGCTCACTGCAACTTTTGTTTTCCAGTTTCAAGCAATTCTCCTGCCTCAGCCTCCTGAGTAGCTGGGACTACAGGCACGCACCACCACGCCTGGCTAATTTTTTGTACTTTTAGTAGAGATGGGGTTTCACCATGTTGGCCGGATGGTCTTGATCTCTTGACCTCGTGATCTGCCCACCTCAGCCTCCCAAAGTGCTGGGATTACAGGCGTGAGCCACTGCGCCCGGCCGATTTGATCTTTTTTGACACCCTTTTGCATTGACATTATTTTAACCAAAGTACACTCTTTAACAAAAGGACATCCTTGATTGTTTATGCTACTGAGGAAAAAAGAATTTAAGTAGAAATCAGCCTAATATTTGTGGCTTATTTTGAATGAAGGCCTTGGCCCTTAAGGCAAGTAAATTTAATATGGAGAGAAGAGCTAATCTAATGGGGAGAAGGAACCTTTGTTACAGGTATGGTAGGGTTCTTTGAGTGACAAGATTTGTTTGGCAAATTGGTTAGGAGAGATCTGTATGTCTGCTTTCTCTCTGTTATGGCCTGGGATCACTGTGGTGAATGAATGAAAAACCTGTTTCAGGGCCTGACTCAGGTAATTCCCTTAAAGCCCTGCTAAGGTCATAAATGAATATTCAGTAATTGAACAGAACCTCTGCAATAAAGAAGAAGTCAGATAATTATTTTTGGAAATTTATATTTACACATTTTATTTTATGCAATATGCATACAAGTAAATTTATTACATTATGTTCTAATTTACTCCTTACTTGTTCTAATTTGCTTGTTTGACAGTAAATGCCCTTGTAAACTATTTTTTTAACTTTTTCTCAATTTATGATGCTGATTTTGCCCATTAAAGACTTGCCAATTATATTTTTCAACTATTTGTTATACATACTGAATCTAGAGTTGTAATGAAGCTACTTTCATTACAGCTTAAGTCAAATTATAGCAAATGCTACTACAAAAATTTACCACCCAAAAATGTATCTCAAGCCCTAACTGATGTTTTCAAATTCTATTATTAATAATATGTAGCATTGTGTTTGCAAAGCTTGGCTGTTACCTCTGATGCTTGAGAATAATTAGGCGCTCAGCTAAGATGCAGATAAACTGACTAATTTTGAGACTTGTGTACAAATTGATGGTTGAATGTAAGCATGCAGAGACCTTAGCTTAGCAGTACCCTTATTGAAATCACTCAGACATCAAGTTTGTAAACGTGGGCAATAATCATAGGTCGTAGGGTGGTATCCAGGGTTTAGCTGAATACTTTTTTGACTGGTTCAGTCTGAGGTCTGAAAGCCCCAGATTTAATATAGTATTTAGGGTTTGAAGCAGTCAAGTATTAGTTTAATGGTTGTCAGGTTTGTAACAAAGTTTCTGGGTAAACTTCTACTAGAAATGTAAAAGTATATGTGAATCAGCTTTTTAAAAAAGTAATAATTGAAAAATATTTATACAACTAGAACTAAATAAAAGGTCTGTCCTTTCTAATAGGGAAACACATCTGGAGAGGTGCTGGCAAATTGCGAACAGTTAGGACCATTCAAGGTCAACTGAAGTGAAAGTGACGGAGAGTTGAGGGGAACACAGATAGTTTGACTTGAGTCAGACAAGTAAATACTATGATGAACTACCTGTGATTCCCAGCCTGGGGTTACTGCCAGGGTTTTAGGAGTCCAAAAAAATCTACAGAAAGCATGTATTTTCACATAATGCTGCACAGGCTAACTGATTTCAAGTTTATTTGGTTTTGCTTGGTAAATCCATTTAGTTTGTGGACACTATTTATGTCATGTTGATCAAAAGTTTTGATATGATTTGATTAATAAAACACTGAAAAAATAGTAAAACCAACCTTGTTTAACCTTACACTACTATACTGAGGTATGATTGACATACATTAAAACCACCTCTTACTAAATGCTTCTTGTTAATCAAAAATCTGAAAACTTATGTCCACTGGAGGAAAAGAGACATACCCCTTGATGTGAACTGAATATTCTTGAGACTTGGAGACATTCAGAACTACCTGAAGACAAATTGAAGCGCTGCCTACTTTAGAGAATTGATGGAGTAATTTGATTTGGGACTCAGCAGATTTCTGTATTATCAGTCATCATATATACAGGTGACAAGACCACGTAGTTCATATCCTTCTTTTAGATTCTGTAAGATTATCGTGTTCCAGTGAAATTGATTTGCAAAATGAGACATTTTATTTTTTGTGCTTTTGTCTATCATGTTTCTGATTGGTCATAAGAATCTCACAGAAGTAAGGAATATGGCCATTCTGAACGTAACAAGCACATTTATAATTTATAGAAAAATATTTGAAGGACTTTTTAATGTACCAAATCATGAAAAGTAGTAGTATTGCTTCAAATGTAATTATTAAATAATACGTTAATGTTCTTTCTTCCAACATATTACTCTCATTCTTAATTTTATTTCTGTCGTACGTCACAGCTGAAGTCTCTTTTTTTCCCTGCATGTTTAGTTTTCACTCATCCTTACAGCACAGCTCAATTGTCACCTTCATGAAGCTTTCCATAACCTTCATAGCTTCATTAATGTACTCTTCTCAGTGTGTAAAACACTTGCCGTATGAAACACTATAATAATTTTGGCTTGCATATTTACTATTTAATGGGCCATTTCTGTCACTAAATCTTTTTCTCATAGCACCTGGGATAGTGTTGTGTTCTTTGTAAAATCAGCTGACTGATTTAACTCAGTAGAGTAGAGGCTGATTAAATAAATCTGGTTGATGCCAACAAAATTTTGATCCCCTAATTTTTTTTGCTCTGATCACCTGTAAATTCTCCTTGGGCTTCATATTTGGCAACTGTTGGAAGAGAACAAGGCTGTAAAAGTAGTTCATGTACTTTATGTTCTGAATTGGAATTAAGTATTGTTGCTTGGGTAGGATTTACATTTCTGGCATTTCTTATGCAACAAATGATGTAGTAACTGGAAACCCAAGTTCACGGCGCTGGTAGATTCCATGTCTTCTAAGGACCCATGGCTTCATAGATGACGCCTTCTCCCTATATCCTCATGTAGCAAAAAGGGCTAGGCAGCTCTCTGGCCTTTTTTTTGTAAAGCCAGTAACTCCAGAACCTACATGACCTCATCACCTTCCAAAGGTGCTCTCTCTCAATACTATCACATTGTGGGGTTAGGGTTCAACATAGGAAATTGTTGGGGATAATAGTATAACATTTCAAGATTACCTAAAATCTTTTCTACCAAACTCATTCACTTTTAGCACAGTATTTTCATTTGATATTTTGGTTTCTGGAGTTATTACTAATTTTCTTGATCTGATGTTATAATTTTTAAAAAACTGAGGACATTGTATATGAAATGAGACTGACATTAGGAAGCTGACTCAGAAATGGAGATTTAAAAAAAAGAGAGAGATGAGAGATTGAGATCTGCAGTGTCAAATTGACAATAGCCAGGAGTCAGGAGATGTTTAGAGACTACGTCATCTTTGATTATTAATGATTATTTATTGTTATTTATAAATACTACTGTATTTTATATATCATACTGTTTTAAAAATTATTTGTGTGCCATTTCTTGAAAGAAAAATGTCTAAGTTTGGGAAAAATATTTATTGAAAAATGCAGTTTGTACATCTGAGGAGTGTTCTCACCTAGTAGGTACATACATTTCTTCCTCTTCCTGTTCCACCCTATTCCTGTTCCACCCTCTTCCTGCTCCACATGGCCTTACCCTAGAGGCTGTGTGGCATCACTTGGTATTTAGGGTAAGACTGATACACAAAATCAGAGAAAGATAACCTTCTTGGTATAAGTGTAGTATAATGTAGATAGCTTTTCTATGTCCAATTTTTGTTTTCTTCCTACTTTTGCAAGAGGTTAATTTCAGTTAATTTCAAGTATCTTTACATAATAGTGCTTCAGTAACAGGCTTGGAAGGAAAGTGACATGTCCCTGGAGTGTTTTCTTGAAATCTAATAGATTATTGGAGTTTTTATCATGCATGTGTATATATATGCAATGAATTAGATAGGAATTTTTAAGCTATAAATAAAAAAGCATTGTATGCCGCATAGATGCGAGTAAGAAGTGTGGAATATTTTCTCACTGCTTTGAGATTTTATAAACTAGACTACTGTTGGTATGTAAATACAGCAGGTACACCACTACATAAACCAACATAGGAAGCCTTTTTTAAAGGGAATTGTTTGAAAAATTTAAACACTTGGGTGATTTGGAGAAAGGAGTATGATAAATGACCAAATGAATGAAAATTAGTGAGGTTACTCTTTCTGCTTGATAAAGCAGTGATTTTTTAAAAAGGTAAGAATTATGAGAATGAGGAGGGTAGTAGTTGGCATTATCTTTCTTTAATAGGTTTGTTAATGATCATAAAACTAATTTATTTAAAGACATGTCTTTTTATAACTATATTTTATACTATTGTATCTGGAAACAAATGTTGAATTTCACTTGTCATGTGGAAAAAATGGAAAAAATCAACTAGTTTTATCCTTTGGTTTATAGTAAATCAACCAGTTTCATTTATTGTCTAATACTGGCAATGATCACATCCTCATGTATCAAAACTAACAAACAGAATAAAATTCTCTAAATTATATCCAAATTTTAAGAGACTTTCTAATTATATAAAATAAAATATTTTTTGGCAGTCATTTTTTTAAAACTCTGAAACTATTTAAAACTCCTAATTTAGAATATCTTAATAAACAGTCATTTTCCTCTTTTATAACTGGGTAAAAATTGAGTCCATTGTTTTCCCAGAAACACTATTATTATACAAATTAAGTTGTTACCTCGTTCATTAGAACTTTATTTTTTTTAGGATTTCTAATTAAGAAAACATTAGGCTTATAACATTGTCAAATCTTAGTTGTCTTTTCTGCACATTTTTTGAGGTTGATTACTAATAGGCCAATAGTTGATAAAACCATGCAGGAAATGACATGTATTTTATTATGATGCCACATGAGAATATGCTGTAATTAAAATTTTTACCAGTGTACCATTTTATAATTATGAAATGGAATGAATTTTATAAATAGAAAAGGTGATTTTTGTGTGTATGTGCATAGGTCCAAACTGGTTTTTGTTTTCATTTCAAATTTTCATAATAACTATATTGTATCCATATCTTACTTGTGTTCTTTTATAGCACTTTTGTTGAGTAGTTTGTGCATGCTTGGCTGTATTCTCAGATGCTATTTCTATTTACTGTCATAACAGCTCAGAAAAAGTGAAAATTTGGTCAGACTAGTTATCTGATACTATGTATGAAGTCAAATCAGAACATGAAACATTACCTTTTAATTTAAAAAGAGAACCCTAAATTTTAATCAAATGTATGCAGAGGCACATGGAATATATGACTTAATGTAAAACGTTGATTAACTTGATGCTGAAAATTGTTTCTAGGGACTTTAACCTTTACTTGAAAAAATGAAATATCGAGAAAAATTATTAACTTAAAAATAATAACTTGATAAGTAAATAAACTATTATGATCTTTAATCAGTCCTGTGAGAATCATGGTTGAAAATTAGAAAATTTAGACCAGTGGCCGGGCGCGGTGGCTCACGCCTGTAATCCCAGCACTTTGGGAGGCCGAGGCAGGCAGATCACGGGGTCAAGAGATGGAGACCATCCTAGCCAAAATGGTGAAACCCCGTCTCTACTAAAAATACAAAAAATTAGCCGGGCGTGGTGGTGCGTGCCTGTAGTCCCAGCTACTCGGGAGGCTGAGGCAGGAAAATTGCTTGAAACCGGAAAACGGAAGTTGCAGTGAGCTGGGATCACGCCACTGCCACTCCAGCCAGGCGATAGAGCAAGACTCCGTCTCAAAAAAAAAATAATAATAATTAGACCAGTGAGATTAACACTATTTTAAAAAATCAGTATTTTTTCTGCATATTTTTTATATATCTGGCTTATGTTATTTAGCACTTATTATTGCACTCTTCTTCTCACTTTTTAAACTATGCTGTTTTATTTTTCTGAGACATCTGATTTACTAAGGGGGAAAGTGGAAATGCAGTGCAGAGCCCCAGGGTATGACGGCTCTAAAAATACCTGAGTTTCCATTTCTGTTTTAAGTTAACCATCCCTCTCGATCTTACATACCTGTTCCTTTGTTGCACCCTTTGGTTTAACATTGTTCTCCTCCCCAATTTCCTCTTCTCCTCATTGTAAACTCATGGCAGGGTCTGCTTGGTGAGCTCATTCTCTTACAACAACAAATTCAAGAGCATGAAGAGGAGGCGCGCAGAGCCGCTGGCCAATATAGCACGAGCTATGCCCAACAGAAGCGCAAGGTGATGGTTGGTTTAAGGGGGCTACCAATATGTTCACACTAATCAGCCATTTCTGCCAAGATCATGTCGCCTTAATCCATTCATGAACTCCAATTATAAGAAATTATTTTTGACAAAGTAAAAATAGCAAAGAGACATCTTATAAATATGTAACTTTTCTGGAGTGGATAGTGTAGGAAAAGCCAAAAGTAACAACCTAACCATAGGAATTTTGGTTTCTGAAAATTAGGTTATCTGTGGGGTCTCTGTGTTTATATTTAGAAGAAAATTGGGACTTGCTGTTTATGTGGTCCAGTTATTGAGTCACCTTAAATGTGTAGGCATCTTACCTAACTACTTTTTCCCCAAGTTTTTATTTCTAAAATGCAAAGGATTGCTGTAGATGACCAGTTCACACTAAAGAAAGACATTTATTTATTTGTTTTAGCTAAAGTGTATCAAGAGGGAACATTCATATTCTTATAGAAGAAAATTATTTTGACTTTTGGGCAAAAGCATGTAGTTCTTACATTGATAAACTCATTGAATACGTTTTTCACATTAATCAATAAAGTGAGCACAAATAAGTTCTCACCTTGGACTGCTGAGGGATTAAACATTGGAAATTTGATATAATTCTGGTTACTAAAGAACAAGTTCTAATAAAAGCATAAGTCTACACCAATATGTAGATATTGGTGCAATCATCAGGTTCTTAAAAATATGATTTTGATGGTTAGATAATCCCACAGTGTAGATCCCAAAGTTTATGTTTGGAAGAGACTTTTAGGTCAAAGTGAAATAAGTGCTATGAATTTAAAATTATACTCTAAGATCTTGAAATCAGCTAATTATGTTACATCTTATTAGATCAGAAAAGTTTTAAAGTTATATACAAACCTTAGGAAAAAATATTAAGTCATATAATTCTTGTAGATTCTGATTTTTAAATCAACCAATATTATAGATAATGATTTGGTGCAGTAATTCTGCTGGCTAACCTTATCTCATTTGGTGGTGGTTAATACTTTAGTGTACTTGCCATAGTTTCATTTATTTTTTCAGCATGACTTCCTGGCTTTTCTCAATTCCATGGCTGTGGAATTAATTCCTATATATTATTTAGCATCGGTGAGCATAAGTATAGGTAGAAAAAGAAAAGAAGTTAGTTTCCTCCGTGGTTAAATTAAAGTAGATGTGTTAAGTCAAGGAGGACTTGTTTTAAATGATACTTTAACAATCCCTGTTCTATATACTGTGAGTATTTCATTTAAATAGCCTAACAAATTGAATACTTAGGCTGAGCCATCCATATACATTAGTTTAGTTACAGAAAGAAGGGAGAGGAGCAAGTATGTTGTGATATATTACTTAGAAATAAGAATGTGGCTGTAGTTACACATTGTTCTTAAATTTTTTTCGAAAGACAGCTTGAAATAAGTCCCATAGACCTGCTATTTAACATTCTAAGATATGACTTAAGATTAATGATGAGCTTTTGAATCTGACAGTTCAGGAGAGATCCATAATGAATACTGATTCATTTTCTGCATTACTGAAAGCTAATGTTCATTTTAAACCTACTTTACTAGTCTTTACTGGGCTTGGAGATGTTATTCCCATCTCTGTTATTTATTGGATTATCCATTTAACCCTTTTATACCTCCCTTTCCCCATTTGTAAATTAGAAACTGGTAAGACTCAGCCTTGGCAGAGTACCAAACGGCTTGTTCCTGCCCGCACTGTAGTTGCCTTGAGGGAAAGTAAATGGGACTTTAAAAGTAATGTGTGCTCTTTTATAATGAAGTCATCCCTCTTACTGTCACAAAAGACTGTTACTTTACTTTATCCTCCACTCCTTTCCCCCTGGAGTTACTACAGAGATGACTTTTCAGTTCTTCACTGCTGTAATGATCAAAATCCTAATTCATGAGATTTTTATCATTCCAGGCATGTGAAGTTTACTTGATGCACAAAACCATAAGACTTTCAGTTGCTTTTTAATTGTTGTTTCTCCCTTATCTTCTTGAAAGTCAAAGTAGAGCATCACTTTTGGTAGCAGTAGCAACTAATAAATTTTCCCTGTATCTTCTGAGCAAAAGAGCTCAAGCAGAGACATAAGATTAAAACTATATTGGTAGTTTTGCCTCCTGTGGATATGTTCATATACATAGAAATTTTTACAGTGACCTTTTTATATATATATTTCAGAATGGCCTCAATGGCTTTAATAGAAAGAAATACTTGAAATTTTTATATTAGGCTTGTTTTGTGAGGAGCTAGTAAAGGTTTTTCTCTTTCAGCTTTAGCTTGTTTCTGCGGAGGATTCCGCTCTTTCTCCGTCAGTTTCATAGCCCTGGAATTGTAGAAAAGCCCTGGTTTCAAGACCATTGGTAACCATTTCTGTCAGGGTGAGTTTTAAATTTATTTCATAATGCAAACAGTATAGCGAACAACAGGACATGAACTTGTTCTTGTAAGTGGATGAACTTTATCAGTAAAGCACATCAGAATAAAATATACCACAGTTGCTAGTTAAGACCTAGAGTGACAGACTGAAAATAGCTTGTGTTATCCTCTTAAGAAAATACATAAAAATTATCTCATCAATCTTTAATGTTTGTTTTATAAACCTAAAGGTTTTTATCTTGTTTCCTAGGAAATATTAGTTCTAATTTTTTACTCTACCACCAGCTGTCTTTTAATATAACATCAAGATTAATTGTGATGTTCCATTAAACTAAATGGAGAGGGAATATGCTGATAAACCATGCATGAGTTATTCTTCATTGTACCAGAAAGGCAAATGATACATTTAAATACTCCTAAAAATCCAAATTTATGAAAATCTTAACAGTTGTGATCATTAAATACTACTAATCTAGCATAGAAATTATGTTTGTAGTATTCTACTAACCTTATATTAACTTTTTTTTGAGGGGAGACTGAGTTTCGCTCTTGTTGCCCAGGCTGGACTGCAATGGCACGATCTCGGCTCACCGAAACCTCCGCCTCCCTGGTTGAAGCGATTCTCTTGCCTCAGCCTCCCAAGTAGCTGGGATTACAGGCATGCACCACCATGCCTGGCTAATTTTGCATTTTTATTAGAGATGGGGTTTCTCCATGTTGGTCAGACTGGTCTCAAACTCCCGACCTCAGATGATCTGCTTGCCACAGCCTTCCGAAGTGCTGGGATTACAGTCGTGAGCCACCTTGCCTGGCCCATGTTAACTTTTGATATAATCTTTTTATTTTGCCAAATTAAGTTAACCTTATAGCCCTTGACTTAAAATAAACATTCTAACTTTTTTGTTTAATTGTATTAGTTTTTAAGTTATTGCCCCAGATGTCAAGTAATATTGGATTTTCTATAATAATTTAGGATATATTGCATGAAGTCAGTTAGTAATTACATTTAAAACTAAAACAATTTATACTAATACCGTTTATACATTTTATGCTAATTTAGCTACAGTTGGATGAATATTTAATGGAACAAAGTAAATCAAAGTACCTTTTAAAATGAATTGGAAATTAAATCCACATAACAATATTTTATGACCACACTGTTACAGTGTGATAGCATGCCAAATGATCATAATGTGGAATTATTTATTTCTTCTTTGGTTTTCAAGATTCTGTTCTGTGGTTTGTGGGCTCCTCTCCAACTTGCTTGTCTCTTCACAGTTTAGGAGACTGTTAATAATTCTTGTCCATCCTACATAAACACACACAGTCAAAATGAAAAAAGCTTCTATCAGCATACCTGTGTTTGCTGTACAGGAATGAGAAAACAACTGAAGTTTGCATTATCTTTTTTCTAATTACCAAATCATTTTTGGAGATAATTAGGCATAGCCTTTTAAGAAAAAAAAAAGAATGTACCTTTTGTTTCTAGCAAAGATTGTCATCTATATTACTGAAATTAAAATTTGGGGAAAACTTGAGTAAGTATTTAGAAATAGGAATTAAAATAACTTTATGGACAAGACTTATTAATGTCTACTTCAATAAGCAAATTATTTAAAATTTTTTCATGTATATTTGCTGCCCTGATGTATTGTGATAGCTTAAATATCCAATGACTGAAGATCAAGGATTTAAATGAAGAGGAATATGGATTTAACTTTTTTCTTCTGTGAAATAAGTTCCTATTTACAAGTTTTGATTTTTAGAAATTAGACAATTATTATTTTTAAAGGCTGGGGATGACAACTAACGGCTGGGATGATTGCCAAGAAGTCAAAGCACAGTTATGTGAATTTGTCATAAATTACATCATTTTTATTCTATTTGATTATTATATTTTGTATTTATAATTGTATTGTGACTACTTTAAAACCTTTTATACAGTTAAATTGTTTTTTAATATTTTATAATTATTAGCATTAATAACAATTTGAAGTAGTTTACACAATACCTGTGGGTTTTATTTTTGTTTTATATTCAAATTAATTTTAGTTGCTTTACTTGACTTCATTGCTATCAATGCATTCTCTGTATTGTGAGTTAGCAGATCTTTCCTTGGAATTGAATTTAAAAGCAACCATTTGGCTCCACTTAAGTTTCTGAAAATGCAGCTTTTTCTTTGCATTTATTATATACTTCGCTATTTATGGTACAGAAATGGATACAATACAGAAATATTTCCTGAAAAGATACACTATGACCAATGAGCTTTTTAAATAGCTGTAAACAGTTAAATGTATTTGACTTCTCAAAACAGATTTCTGAAGGGGTATCAATGCTGTATTTCCCACAAATACGTGAGTCGTTACACTTTAGTACAAAACAACTTCTGAAGAATTTAGTAACCGTATGTGTTGACCTCTTATTTTTCTAATTAGTCTTTCATAAGAAATGACTAGAATGGCAACAGGAAAAGATTGCCTTTTACAGTTTTTATTTCTTAATATAAAGTTTTGGTGAACTATTTTTATTGATGAATACAGGTATTTTTTCTTAAATCACTTGATTTAAAATTACTTTGATTAAAGGTGCATGTAAAGTCAGTTGTTTTTAACTCTCAATACTTACAAAAAAATTTAACTTGCTGTACATTCTGCATAAACCTAATTCTGTTCAACTAAAATTATTTTAAATGTTTAGGTGTCAGACAAAGAGAAAATTGACCAACTTCAAGAAGAACTTCTGCACACTCAGGTAATTGTGATGACTAGGAAAAACTATAGGCCTTTAAAAATTATTTTCTAATGTAACTTTGGTGATATGGGCATTTATTTTTTCAACAGAGCAAAATTTGGAGTGTTTAATGATAGAACTTTATTATCAATGGATGCAAAACTAATTGAGAAATAAGGAGTAATGACAGAACTAGATAAGTATGGAGTTAACTCATTTATGTGTAAAAACCCATTTTGAGTGAATCTCATACTTCTAATTTTAAAGAAAAACTATTACAAACAGGAAAAAGTGGTTTGTTCTTATATAAACTTATGCTTTCATTTTTACATCAATAAGCTAATACAGATAAAGAAATTTGAATTGAGCCTACCACTTCATTCTAGTGCACTCTCGGGAACCTTACTTTGCTTCGAAAGCCTGAAAGCAGTCAGACAATGCTTTTCTAAAGCTCTTTCTGGCACTACTTAGAAAAGCTATTTTCTTAGAGTTGGTGATAAAGTTATTGTTTTAAGGACCTATTTTGTGCAATGTAATAAGTAGGTAGCATTCTAGTATAAAATTACCCTATCATTCAGTCATCAGTTTTTCTATATAGGTAAAAAATAACATTAAATAATTAACTTATTTTTTAAAGTTAAAAGAATTACTATCAGCTGGGCATGATAGCTCATGCCTGTAATCCCAGCACTTTGGGAGGCTGAGGCAGGAGGATCACTTGAGCCCAGGACTTTGAGACCCTTGGGCAGAGAAACCCCGTATCTACAAAAAATTTTTTAAAAATTAGCTGAGTGTGGTAGTTCATGCCTGCAGTTCCAGGAGCTTGGAAGGCTAAGGTGGGAGGATCATTTGAACCCCCGGAGGTCAAGGCTGCTGTAAGCCTTGATTGCTCCCTGGGCAACAGAGCAAGACCCTGTCTGGGGAATAGTAAAAAGGTAGAAAGAAAAAGAGTTAATCTTGGATCTCTTTTTTGTGAAAAACTAAAATAACTATAGGTTGAGTAACTTTTATCTGAAATGCTTGAGGCCAGAGTGTTCTGGATTTCAGATTTTTGATTTAGGGATAATCATTGTATATTTTGAGTCACAGGTTTCTTTGGTATGTATTTATTGCATCTCATACCTCACTATGCACTAGACTCAACTGTGTTGTGACTGGCACTATATCTATGTTTTTAAGGCTTCCTAGCCAGGTGATTCCAATCTGCAACCAGGGGCTAAGAATCATTGGTCACAAAGTATAGTCTCTGGAGCAGTAGCACCCTTACCTTTTGGAGCTTGTTAGAAATGTACATTCTTGTGTATTCCCATACCTAACTGAAGAATCAGAAACTCTGGGAGTGAAACCCAGCAGTCTGTTTTTAATAGCCCTCAAGGTAATTCTGATGCATTCTAAAGTTTGAGAATTATTGTTCCTGAGCTTTGAGAGACAGCCCAATAGCACATTTCTTCAGGATGGTTACAAATGGGCATCTGTACCAAAGAATGTTTCCATCCCCAGAAAATGTGGACCCTGAAATTGATTTTGTATTTACAAAGAAATGAGCCAATAGAAATTCTACCCTCTTATATATCCCTTGATATAAACCCTTCAATTTGTGCAGTTTTAACTGTCAGCCACTAGGTGTTGATATACTGTATTATGGAGAATTCATTATACACATAAATGATGTCCAATAGAAATATGTAAGCCACCTGTGTAATTTTTAATTTTTACATTAATAAAAAGAAATATGGAATTAATAATATATTTAACCCAGTCTATCCCAGATAGTATCATTTCAACATGTTATCAGTATAAAAACATTAATGAGATATTTTACACTTACAGCACAGTCTCACTTCAGACCAACCACATTTCAAGTGCTTGATAAGTGTAGCTGCGAAATTAAGCAACACAAATCTAATCCTTAGCTACTACCAGAATTTTGTTATGTATACTATTACTAAATATAAATGAATAAGTTTATGTAAAAATACATTTATAATAGAGTCTAGCCAGTACTTCTACCTGTCTCGTACTATGTATTATTCAATTACATATGCATTCTTTCAATTTGGCTTGAGTTGGACTTTCTGTAAGGATAGAACCATGATTTCCTGTTACTTACTTTGTTCTTGAAAGATTCCAATAACTTTAAAAAAATTATAAGGAATATTTTCTATTATAAAAACATGATATTATAAGTTGAACATAAACATTCTGCTGGTTGCAGAAAGGGCAATTTTTAATAGTTTTCTCTACATTGTTAATGTTTAGAGAAGAAATAAAAGCTAGGCAAACAAATTAGAAAGAATTAGATTTATTCGAGAAGGAAAAGGTGTAGCCAAGCAACTACTTTGACGAAAAAAAAAACCTGTTTAGACATATTAATCTTATTTAAAAATCTATTTTTATATCAATCTTTTAAATATTAATTTATTATCTCGGGACATGGAAATAAAACGTAGAAGAGTTTGAGCCTCTGACAGACCTCTCTTCAAAACCCTGCTCCTCTTCTAGGTGGCCTTAGGCAGGCTGTCAGGTATTCCTCATTGTATATTCTTGTCTGTGAAATTTCTTGCTTTATGGAGTTTCTGTGAAGGCTGAGGGAGGTAATGTGTTTGCAATACTTAGTAAAGAGTCTGTCACATAATGCATCCTCAGGTACTGCTAGCTATTATTATTTTGTAGCATCTTAATTAAAACATAAAATAATATGTAGAATGGGAAGAATTTGAATTTTTATCAAATGGCCCTGTAATGTAGACTTCAAATTTTGATATAATAGGAAATATTTCTTTCTAGAATGTACTTAAGAACTGCTTCTTTAAATTCTTACATTTTTAGTATTTTAAAATAGTTTTTTCCATGTTAGTAGCAAGGAATTTTCCAAATGAAATTCCTAATTATGATAGAAAATTACAATGATTTCCACTGTTTGTGTGAGATAATAGTTATTGTTTATTCTCAATGTTTTCATAGATGCTTTTAAAATGTAATACATTTTAAATAGGAGTTATGACTTCAAGATTTTGGAAGATTTTAATTTAGATTTAATACTATTTTATAACCCATCTTTGTCTTATATAGTATACTTAATGTTTTGTTGCAGTTAAAGTATCAGAGAATCTTGGAACGATTAGAAAAGGAGAACAAAGAATTGAGAAAATTAGTATTGCAGAAAGATGACAAAGGCATTCATCATAGAAAGCTTAAGGTATTTTAAGTTTATCTTTACTTGTTTATTCTCAAAACTTTACCACTGTGTATAAATAGTATAAATAGTGTAACAATAGTATAAAACATTGGGTGTTCATCAGTACCAGTTTTTAAGGAGCTGTACAGTATGCTGTCATCCTTTTCTTTCTAACCTAATGTCCTTAGAGGATGGAGTTCCTATATTAACACATTTTACAAGTTTTAGTCTCCAAATATTTGTTTTATACTATGCCTATAAAATCTTTACACTTTTAACAGTTATTTCATGTAAATCAGTTTATTTTTCTGAAATATCTAGCTTCTCTCTGTCTCTCTATCTCTCTCTCTTTCTCTCTCTACATATATATGTATCTATATATATCTTAACTTTTACATCTATAAAATCAGAATTGTTAATTGATAGACATGTGACATCATCATTGCTTTATTTGTATGTCAGTGAATGATTAGGCCACTTTCTTCAGTTTTTTTTAAAAAAATTAACACTTTTCTTCTAAGGGGAGCTTTCTTAGGCATTGTAAAGAACTTTTGAAAAAGTGTATGCGGGTATTGTTATCATCAGCACCTTGGTGAACTTATTTATCAATAAATTGAGTCTTACTGTTTCCCACCAGACTAAGCCACATGTGCTAAATTGAATTGAAACAATTCTTTTAATTTAATCTCATATAAGTAAGCAGCGTTTATATGTAGCAAAACTGCAGTAAATCATGGCATATACATTCTGTAGTCAAGGTCCAAAGATAATATAGTTCTAGCTTAACAAACATGCATTAGTAGCTTTGACTCTAAATCATGACTGCATGAAACAGATGGATAACATGACTATTTACAGATGGCACTTAGTAATTGAGAAAAGTCATTTCCAAGTGCTAATATATGTAGAGTTTACCTCAGAAACAGTGTTTTCTCTCATAAAATGCAGTAGCAATGAACATTTTTTGTTTATTTTTAGGTGGGATTGGCAACTGCTTGCCATTTAATTATTTCTAGGGATTCAGAAATGAAAGGAACCTTAAGCCATCATTTAATGCTAAGACTGCCTTAGCATTAAAACTTATCCATAATTATTAAATGCTTGATGTTACCTCTTTTTTTAAGGCCTGTTTATTTTTTGTTCATTCATTTGTCCAATAATTACTTGAAGCTTGTTACATGCAATGCAAGGCTCCATGTTAAATTCTGACTCTATAGCAAGAAACGATACAGGATGTTTGCCCTTGATACACTCATATTTCAGCCTGCCCAGTAGTAAGTGTATACTTAACCAGTCTTACTGGTTTAATAGTCTTCCTGGCTTATTCTTTACTCAGATGCTTGCTTGCATCCTCTCTCCTCTTTCTCTCTCATGCATGCCTCAAACTTGGCAAAGAATAATTTCATTGTCAGTTGGTTACCTGACCACCTTATTTTGCCTTTTTGGTGTTAATGGTCTTTCCTTGCATTCAGTATTAGCTCATCAGCATTAAGTAGTAATTTCCATCTTATTTGATTAGAGTGTTAGGAAATCCTGAATTAATTAATTAATTATCAAATCATTATATCTAAATAAGCTGAATAAGAAATGGACTTTTAATCCGTACTATTTTAACTTTTACTAGGAAGATGTATTTATATAATTTGAGAATACAATGATTATGGAAAAACAATTTGAATTTATCATTTTTTTTCTCTTGACGCATCCATTATATTTTTTCTTTAATACTTTCACTGTTTTATGTTATTATAATTTTTTTTAATTTTTACAGAAATCTTTGATTGACATGTATTCTGAAGTTCTTGATGTTCTCTCTGATTATGATGCCAGTTATAATACACAAGATCATCTGCCACGGGTACGTGAAAAATTGATAGACAGTGAGCTTGCTAGTTAGCAAAACAACAGTAGTTTAGCTTCTTAAAAATTATGTGTAAATATACATGTATATATGTTCTAAATGTAGGCATTTATATTTTATATATATAAACTTACATGTTCCAAGTGATGGCTTAAGCAGTATTATTTGACTGTTTTAGTTAATTATAAATATAAGTACTTTATGAGTTACTTATGTGTGATGAAGAAAGATTTTTGGTGTTATATATTCATAATATTTGTAATATTTAAATACTGAACAGTGGATTAAATTAGCCATATGAGTGATATTTAACCCAATAGGAATGAAAATGTGTTTGTAAAGGGTAAACTAGCTATGGAAAAGATTTATGGAAAGTTAATAACCTGGTTTAAGAAATAGTGGTTTAAATTTGTACAAGTTTTTAAAATAAAAATCGGGATATAAATAATGGATCTAATTACTGTTCTGCTGTTTATATTTTCAGGGCGCATGTATTTATCAATCAGCTTTTTTTTTTTGTGGATTTTAAAACATTTCTTCACCTGTAGAAATTTTAAAAGAGTAAAAAATTCAGCAGCATTTCAAATAGGTTTACATTTTAATCTGGGGAAATATATGAATAAATCTCCTTTGTTTTGTGGTAAGGTCGTTGTGGTAGGAGATCAGAGTGCTGGAAAAACGAGTGTGTTGGAAATGATTGCCCAAGCACGGATATTCCCGAGAGGCTCTGGGGAGATGATGACACGCTCTCCAGTTAAGGTAAGAATGTAGGCCGTCATGTGAAGATCCTTAGGAAAGTAACTGCTGAAATGAGGACTTGTAACTAAACAAAGAATTGATACATAGTGTTTGGGAACATCCCCAACGTGGAAATCAGTAGGAGGCACAGCCAGGAGGCCAGCGTGGCAGGAGCTGAGTGAGGGGAGAGTGGGAGGAAAGGAAGTCGAGACTGGGGCGGGAGGCCAGGTTTGGGATCTCATTCTCAGTAAGGGAGGAGAGAAGTTAGGAGAATGAGATGTTGGAAGTGGAATCAATGAATATGGATACTTTTCCAGTTTTATTGCAACAGAAGAGCAGAGAAATGAGGCAGTAGTAGTTGAATAATGTTGAATTAAGGAAAGGTTTTTAAGCCTTTTCCTGTTTAGGAAGAAAAAGTACAGCTCACCACCAGTGCTCATTTAATTTTACATAAACATACTCTTTGAACCTGAAGCAAATCTAATTTTCAATGTGAAAATAAAATACAAAAACTGTTCTTGGAGTTATTTCTAAATAGTGCTAATGTCAGAATCATCTGAATCATCAGAGTCATCTTTTTTAAAAGTCAGATTCGTCAAAGGAATCTTCGGCCAACAGCTTTTTAAGAACAACATAAACATCACACATAGGAATTCTATGTTTTCTAGGATTTGACATTTTCAGCTGTTGATAATTACTATATTTTGTAAATATGAATACCACTACTAAAAAGAGAATGCTTTAAATAGAATGATCTTTTGTTTCCAAAGTCAGTATACTAGAGCCATGTGAAAATAATCATAAAAGCCAGATATTTTATGGCAGAGCTATCTCGGGGCAAACGCTGCAGTTGCAAGCGTTGCTGGCAAGCATTCTCAGAGCCAACAAGAAAAGGGTTAAAGATATTTACGTGCTGATTATAATGATCTAGTAAAGCAGGGGAAATGATGCAAGAGAGAGGGAAAATTGCAAGAGCAAAGTTACTGAAGTGAAGGAGATTGGGACTTGGTATACGAGTTTATATCTAGGAGCGCTGGCGATTTCTCCATGGTCACAGGAAGAAGGTATATGACTAGAGTCTTTCATTGAGCAGATACTTACTGAATGCTTAATATGTACCAGCAGCGTTCTGGGCAATATGTTGGTAAACAGCAACAACAAAGAAGATCCTTGCCATCATGGAGGATATTTCTAATAGAGGGAGACAGACAGTAAACAATTAATATAATAAATAACTAAACGTATAGCATGTTAGAAGGCAATAAGTGTTGTACAAAAAGAAAAAGTGGAGCCAGGCAAGGAGAATAGGGGTGCCAGGGTATTCGTAGATTGCATTTTTAAGGTGGCATTTGAACAAGGATTTGCAGAAAGGGAGTAGTCATCCAGATATCCTGTGTTCAGCAAGGAGAATAGCTGACCAAAGCCTCTGAGGTGGCTGTGTGGCCGTCGTGTTCAAGGAATAACAGAGGTCAGTGTGGCTAGGTCAGGGTGAAGAGTAGTAAATGATGACGTTAGAGGAATAATGGAGAGCAGGGAGGAGCAGATCATTAAGGCCTTATAGGCCATTGCACAGACTTTGGTTTTAAGTAAAAAGAGAAGCCAGTGCAGGATTTCGAGCAAAGTAACAACAGTGTCTTTTAAAAGGCTGCTCTTTTGAAAATAGTTGTAGCCAAGATAGGTAGAACCAGGGAGTCTAGGCTACTGGAGCTACTGGAGCCTGGTGATACTTGAGCTAGGGAAATAGCAGTGATGGTGATAAGAAATGAATAAATTATAAATGTATTTTGAAAAAGAATTAACAGAATTTCTTGACAGTTTGATATGGAGGGGGAAAGAAGAAAAGCGATGGGGAGAGAGAGAATATGTTAGTCATCAATGATGGCTCCAGGGTTTTTAGCCTGAGCAAATTAAAGGATGTAGTTTGCATGGAAGTCTGTGGATCAGATTTGGGGAAGAAGATCAGGAGTTTGGTTTTGGACTTCCTGAGGGGTGATAACAAGCAGTTGGATATACAAGTTTACACAGAGGTCTGGCCCAGAGACGTAAATTTAAGGGTAATGAACAGCTATCTAAAAGTAGTATTTAAAGTCATGATCTTACTGGAGAAGATCTCCAAGGCAGCATGTAAGGATGGAGAAGACACAGAAGCAAGCAGTCTATTCTGGGCACTCTACATTAAGATGTTGAGGGAAGAGAAAATAACAAAGGAATATGTGAAGGCACAACCAGTACAATAAGAGGGAAAGCAGAACAGTGCAGTGTGCTCAAAGTCAGGTGAAGAAAGTATTGAGGAGGAAGGAGTGATCAGTGAGGTCACATGCTGCTGATCCATCAAGGAAGGTGAAAATAGAAATCGGTTATGGAGTTTACCAGTGGAGGCAAGAAAGGGGAACGTGTGGAAGTTTCCTTCTGATTGCTTCTGCTTACTCAGTGAAATACTAAGCCAAATGATCAGCTGTTAGAGAGGAGAATAGATTGAATACTGAGGCAGGAAGAAAAAGTGAAGTCTTTTTTTTTTTTTTTTTATTGTACTTTAAGTTCTGGGGTACATGTGCAGATCTTGGAGGATTGTTGCATAGGTACACACATGCCATGCTGGCATGCTGCCCCCATCCCCCCGTCACCTGCATCAGGCATTTCTCCCAATGTTATCATCCCTCCCCAACCTCCCCATCCCCTGCTGTCCCTCCCCTAGCCCTCCACCCCCCAACAAACCCCAGTGTGTGATGTTCCCCTCCCTGTACCCATGTGTTCTCATTGTTCAACACCTGCCTATGAACGAGAACATGCAGTATTTGGTTTTCTGTTCTTGTGTCAGTTTGCTGAGAATGATGGTTTCCAGATTCATCCATGTCCCTACAAAGGACAGGAATTCATCCTTTTTTATGGCTGTGTAGTATTCCATGCTGTATATGTGCCACATTTTGTTTGTCCAGTCTATCATTGATGGGCATTCGACCTAACACCATAAAAACCCTAGAGGAAAACCTAGGCAATACCATTCAGGACACAGGCATAGGCAAGGATTTCTTCATGACTAAAACACCAAAAGCAGTGGCAACAAAAGCCAAAATAAACAAATGAGATCTAATTAAACTTAAGAGTTTCTGCACAGCAAAAAAGTGAAGTCTTTTAAGAGATTATAGTGATTCTAGGAGTGAATCAGTGGAGAAAGCCAAGTGATATTAGGATTACTGGATTGGACTGAAGTCCCTTTAAGTTCTGTGGACATAAATTTAAAATGAATCCATATGATTGTGTTTTGTTTTTTTCATGTTCAGCTGGCGGGGGTAGGTATAGAGTAATTGGAAAATTGAAATTACCAAGCATGATGGCAAAATAGTGGGAGAAAGACAGTGAGGCTGGTATCGAAATCTTCAAGAAATGAAATCTGTTTACAAGTGCAGCAGGATATTGGGCAGCGCACTAGCTGATTCATCCAGATTGCACTTTTGCGGATCTAACTGTGAATTGAACAGTGTTCTTTGTTACTAGTTTGTCTTTATTCTGTGTTACTGTGTGAATGTACCACACTTTATATGTCCATTTTGCTATCAGTGGAAATTTGGGGTACATCTAACCTAGAGGAGAAAAACAAAATGAACCTCAGACCACACCTCATATCATGTTAAATAATCAGTTGTAAAAACATGGGAAACCTACCTTTTACATTGTTACTGCACCCTAATTGTATGGGCTGTGGATGATACTTCAAGAAGGAATTAACTTTGTTTTGGCAGGCCCAGTATGAACAGGTTTCCTTAAAACAGATGGGACTGGTCTCTTTCCGGTTTGTCATTAGTCCCCTAAGTGTTTACTGGAGCTTCTCCTTGACCAAGCCTGAATTCCAGTTTTTTTGTTTTCCCAGAACAGTGAAAGTGCCAAAATTCCACCTTAGCATTTTAACCTCGTTAGCAGCTTCTTTCTGCTTGGTTTCTTAATATGTGAATGGAAATGAAATTGTGCACAGGATATAGGGCTTAGTGTGGAGGTTTATTTTTGCAGTCCATTTTTCTTTGGGATTGTGACACCTTAAGTCATGACTGCTTGATAATTCTGAATTTCAGTCTTGTCTACTCAACCCAGTGAAACTGCTACACATGTTAAATTTTTCTCTTGGGCCTTCACTCTATGCTATAAATCAGCAAATTCTCCAATGTAAAATACAGGCAGGAAAATCCTTCCAAAATCCTTTGGGATTCAGGATGCTTAGGCTGGGCCACTGTGGTTGCTTTCAGACAGCTGTTTATTTATTTATTTATTTTTATCTAGCTTATTTAGCTAATCTCAGTAGAAGGAACTGTATTTTTAAAGTCACATAACTGTAGAGAAGCTTGAAAAGTTGCAACTGAAAAGTTGAGAACATGACTTTTAGCAGTTCTTGTGAAACCACTAACTGTTAATATCTATAGCCGTAAAATGTCTTGGCCAGGCATGGTGTCTCACGCCTGTAATCCCAGCACTTTGGGAGGCTGAGGCAGGCGAGTCACCTGCTCTCTTATAGTCAGTTCCATTCTCTTCTGTGGCACCTTAGATTTTGCCACTCCCTTCTATTATGTCTGTGTATATTTCTCCCAGCATGTAGTGAGGTCCAAAACCAGGGCAGTCAGCACTGTGTTTCCCCACCGACGGCACCTGACGCATAGTTCACTCTCTAAAGTGGTTGAATAAATGAATCGCTCTTTACCTAAATTCATCTTTGAAGTTAAATGCAAGGTTTTCTTTTGGTGTTTCAAGTTTTAGAGTGGTGATTTTGGGCTTAGCAGTGTGTTTAACATTGGCTGGGGAAAGAAAGAGGCAGCAGCATTTTAGGTCATAGGAGACATAAAGGAGCCAGCATTCTTGTTGGGAAATCACAGCATGTGTGACATATGTATGAATAATACAAATACAAAATTATTGTCTTCTCAGAACTACCATGTTGACAGTTTCAGGGGGTGCTCCAGCAGTAGTATGAAGGGACTCTTGGATTTGTGCAGTAGAGTAGCCCTGTCTAGACCACATAAGGGCTGTGGTAATTAATATTAATTATAAATGCATCATTACATCTCAGTTTTCTATTACTGTCAGGTGACTCTGAGTGAAGGTCCTCACCATGTGGCCCTATTTAAAGACAGTTCTCGGGAGTTTGATCTTACCAAAGAAGAAGATGTAAGTAGAATTTATCTAAGGTTGAAACATGTAATTTTATAACCTGGATGAGCTTATAAAAGACAATTAAAGAATATTTGTGAATTAAGATTTTCTTAGGATTTTGTTGTTTTTCCATTAGCTTGCAGCATTAAGACATGAAATAGAACTTCGAATGAGGAAAAATGTGAAAGAAGGCTGTACTGTTAGTCCTGAGGTAAGGGTTGCAATTCATTTCAGTGGCATTTTATGGAAATTAAATGTTTATGATTTCAAATAAATTATAATCTTGGTATTGATGTTTAGATTGCTATTCTTCCAAGACAGGCAGAGCTTTTTTAAAAAATTCCAAATAATGTATCATGTTTTGGGTAATTTTCCAGAATAACTACTTTTAAGATCAGAGAAAGAATACCTTTTTTGTGAGTATCATGTCTGAATGGATGAGATATAGAATTTTCAGAATATATATCACCAAAAAAATTCTTCACAAATTCCCCCCAAAAGTGAGCATTATTTTTTTTTCCTGAGTAGACCATATCCTTAAATGTAAAAGGCCCTGGACTACAGAGGATGGTGCTTGTTGACTTACCAGGTGTGATTAATGTAAGTATATACAAAGCATGTATTTTATTTTATTCCTATTGTGTGAAGTCTTTATAATGACATTTAAAATCTTTTGCTTTAAGACTGTGACATCAGGCATGGCTCCCGACACAAAGGAAACTATTTTCAGTATCAGCAAAGCTTACATGCAGAATCCTAATGCCATCATACTATGTATTCAAGGTAAATCGTATCAAAAGATTTTAATGTACTGATATGCTTTCTTCTTTAGCAATCGAAGCTTTGCACTAAGTAGTTTGTGTTATGTAAACATAAAAGATAAATGCATTTTTGCCTTCCCTTCTTAATCATTTTATTAGTAAATAGAATTGAAGCTGAAATTATTTTGATAAATTTTACATAAGCATCATTGTAATTTTTATTGGCTAAGAGTTCCTTTCAATAAATAAGGTACATATATTAAAATCTTTCTTACTGTAATGTAGACACAGGTATAATTTGTGCTAAGTTTTTAAACTCTACTTTATATTTTAAAATTCCACAGTGTCATTTTTCTGTTTTTTTTTCAGATGGATCTGTGGATGCTGAACGCAGTATTGTTACAGACTTGGTCAGTCAAATGGATCCTCATGGAAGGAGAACCATATTCGTTTTGACCAAAGTAGACCTGGCAGAGAAAAATGTAGCCAGTCCAAGCAGGGTGAGGTCAAATTCTTTGTTGTGAGAACAGATTCTTTGTAAAAGCCCCAGCTGTGATAGGGACTGGTTATTTAAAAATACATATATATTATTACAATTAAGATTTATTAAAATGAAAGAATAAAACAAAATCACAAAAGGAAAAAGTATATGGTATGAAGTCTGAAGGAAGCCAGGCTCAAGTTTCTGCTAGTTTACTCCCCATAGAGTCACACAGGCATGTTTAATTCCTTCAGCAACAAGCTGCTTGTTAGAGACCCAGCTCCTAAGGTTTTTACTGAAGGTTAGTCATTTCGGCACCCTCATGTACCAAAATTTCATACTCCCAAAAGGAAAGCAGGCATATGTTATAATTAAACCACATTACTTGAGTAATGAGCCACTGTTATGTAGGGAAAGGTTAATATCAGTGTAGGGAACTGTTTACCAGCTAACTTTTCAGATACCAGCCAAAGGCAGGCAGACTTTATTAAGGATAGTGGTGTCAGGCCTGCTATGTTAACTGTTTTCTATGTAGCCACCATAACCTCTGCTCTGCCTTACTTTTAAGAGTAAAGCCAGCCATGGCATTAATGGGTCTGAGATGGAGAAGGGGAGAAGTGAGGTAGAAACAAATTTCTAAGCCTCCTCTCATCTTTCTTCATTCCTTTCATTTCTTTCAACTCTGTGTGGTGGGTTTATGTTTCTTCTGAGCACAAAAGAAGCTTATTTCAGTCCTTTTTATATAAAAGATTCAGCATTAGCTTAGGTGTAACTTGTCTTACAGAAGGGATTCTCGTCCCATTATTACTCTGAATGGGCTTCAGGGGGTAGAAACACTAACATTGTATGTAAATGATAGGTCTCTGTGCAAATAGCATTTTTTGGGGTACATAGTCTATGTTTTTTTAAATCACATTTAGAAAAGGATTTTTGATCCTAAAAGAGTTAAGAACCAGTGGATCCAAATACTAAAGAAGAAGGTGGGAGGGGAGGAAGGAATAAAAGAAAATAATCCAGCTTGTTTAGAATTTAGATTTTTGATGAAAGTGTGAAAAAATAATAATAGCTACCATTTATTGAGTGCTTCATGCCTGGCACTGTGCTAATATCATATTATTCCATAATCTCACCAATGTTTTTGAAAAAGTTAAGTTGTTTACTTAAGGTCACATAACTACTAAGCAGCAGAGCAGGAATTCAAACTAAGGTCTCTGTGACTCTAAAGCACTACACATCATTCCAGGTTTTTAATACATTTTCAATATAGTAAGACTAAATGCATTTTTTTCAAACAGCAATTGAAAAACATTTAAATGCTTCTGTACAGATTTATCTATGTAACTATATCCATGTGAAGCATTACTATTTTGCTTTCTAAATTGTATGTTATGCTTTTAAAAATTATGTAAACTATATCTCACATTAATTTTTCCCACTTTTAAAAATAGATTCAGCAGATAATTGAAGGAAAGCTCTTCCCAATGAAAGCTTTAGGTTATTTTGCTGTTGTAACAGGAAAAGGTATGCAAAGATGGATTATAATAACTTATTTTTGGTTTCTGTTATTTTCAAATAATAAAGACTAGTTTTCTTGGTAAAAATTTGACCATCATTCTTCCCCAGGAAACAGCTCTGAAAGCATTGAAGCTATACGAGAATATGAAGAAGAATTTTTTCAGAATTCTAAGCTCCTAAAGTGGGTATCTTATTAAAACATTTAAACGTTGTATAGTTAGAGAGTAGCATAAATTGAACTGTTTTTACTTAAAAGATCAGGTTTTATAGCAATTAGTTTAACATTGCATTTCTAGAATCTTTCCCAAATAGTGAACTGTATCTAATAAGCGAATCTTTAAGCTACTCTTCGACAGAATTGAGAGCAGCTTATCACGTGGTACAATACATATGGCATGCTTCCTTGGATGTGGGCACCAAAAGACAACATAGATATCTGCCTCTTACTTTATTTTACTTACAAAGTAGATTTAGAAAAGCAACACTTTCACTTTTAAATATGTGTGCCTATTTCTCTTACATTATTAGGGAAGGTTGGAGTGGGGGTGTCAAAGAAGTATCCCAAAATAGATATTGACAGGAGTTAAGATAAGCAAAAAGAGCTAAAGGCCAGTTGTATTCTGTATACTAAAACTTTATATGTTGAGTTTCTAGAAATAGAAAAGTATGTTTGCCCTTAGGTTAGTATGGTAAGTCAAGATAGTTCTTGCAAACCATAATCTTACATGCTTTGGGGAGTACTCTGACAACACGTACAACTGTGCTGTCTAATATGGTATCACTAGTTTTGTGTTGTTATTAAAATTTAAATTAGCTGGCTGGGTGTGGTGGCTCACACCTGTAAGCCCAGCACTTTGGGAGGCCGAGGCGGGCAGATCACTTGAGGTCAGGAGTTTGAGACTAGCCTGACCAACATAGTGAAACCCCATCTCTAATAAAAATACAAAAATAATTAGCTGGGCATGGTAGTGGGCACCTGTCATCCCAGCTACTCAGGAGGCTGAAGCAGGAGAATTGCTTGAACCCTGTGGGATGGAGGTTGTAGTGATCCAAGATTGTGCCACTGCACTCCAGCCTGGGCAACATTGTGAGATTCTGGCTAAAAAAAAAATAATAGTAATAAAATAAAACATTACATTTAAATTAGTTAAAATTCAATAAATTTAAAAATTCAGTTCCTAGTTACACTAGCCACACATTTCTAGGGCTCAATAACCCAGTGTGTCAGCAGCTACCATATTGGAATGTTTTCTATATCACATAAATTTTTATTGAACAGCATTGGTATAAAAGGTAAGAGTGGCTGATAGCAAGCACATTCTCAGACTTGGTGACAGTATTGTTGTCCCTTTTGTCATTTTAATATACTTTAGCTCTTGTTATTATTATTATTTTTTTAATAGAACAAGCATGCTAAAAGCACACCAAGTGACTACAAGAAATTTAAGCCTTGCTGTATCAGACTGCTTTTGGAAAATGGTACGGGAATCTGTTGAACAGCAGGCTGATAGTTTCAAAGGTAAGTTGGATTTTTTAAAGAAGGAAACAAATTAAGACATTTTATTAGCTGGCAATCTTTAGCATCCATACGATTCTGTACTTCTTTCCTTTAACAGTTGCTTAGTAGTTCATTTATAATTAGACAACATCTAGAAAATAGAAGAATACAAATCTTCAGCTGTTATACAAGAACAAGATTTTGGCCAGGTGTGGTGGCTCACGCCTGTAATCCCAGCACTTTCGGAGGCCAATGCAGGCAGATCACCTGAATTCAGGAGTTCAAAACCAGCCTGGCCAACATGGTGAAACCCTGTCTCTACTAAGAGTACAAAAGAATAGCCAGGCATGGTGGCACATGACTGTAATCCCAGCTACTTGGGAGGCTGAGGCAGGAGAATCGCTTGAACCCGGGAGGCGGAGGTTGCAGTGAGCTGAGATCACACCATTGCACTTCAGCCTGGACAACAAGAGTGAAACTCTGTTTCAAAACAAACAAACAAACAAACAAACAAGAACACGATTTTTCCATTCACAGGAAACATCCCTGGGAATACATTTGCAGAGTTGAAACAGATTAGAACGTTTACTAGTGTTTGGAAGAACACAATAAACTATAAAGAATTCAGATTCACCCTATTGAGGGCAAAGAGAGCAAATGTATTGGGAAGCAGAACACTCTGGATTTCATTTACATTGTACCATTTCCTGAATCCCACACTATCCTGCTCAATGTCTTTACTTTATCTGAAGAGAATATGTTCACTTTTCCTTTTCCCATATGGAAATTTCACCTGATCCTACCAATTTATCCCACTTAGTCCCTCTGCAACCTTGTATTATTTTTATTTCCATTTTACAGAAGAGAAAACAGAGGACAGAGTAACTTACCCTAATAATTTATCTAGTATCACACAGCGTGGGTAATGGACCCAGGTTTTGGATCTTGGGGGTACAACTGCAGAGTCCATTCTCTCAGCAGCTCTATGGCACTAAACTACTTCAGCTGTGTGCATATGGATTTAACATGGAGAAACTAGAATCAGGGAGAATAGTTTAGAAAGCCATTGCAATCACGAAATTCTGAGACGTTGAGAGCCGGGAGTACTGAGGGGTCATATGTGCACTCTTAGAAATTCAGTTAATACAGAGGGTATGCATTTTAACCACTTATCTACTACCTCTGGAAAGAAGAATTATCAAACTGAACTTTTTCTTCTTCCTCAGCAACACGTTTTAACCTTGAAACTGAGTGGAAGAATAACTATCCTCGCCTGCGGGAACTTGACCGGGTAATATTTGGATACTCATGTATTTTGTATATATCTTAATTTAATGTTGTGCACTAACTAAATTTATGTTGAGAGAGAAATCTCATAAGCTAAATTACTTTGGTTTTGACTATACCTACTCATTTATCTCTGTAAGAATACATCTCTAGGAGCAGTTCTCTCTTACAATAATTAAAATTACTTATTATATAACATTGAAAACAATTAGGGATTATAAGATGTCAAGTGTTGAAAGTGTTTTCTGAGAAGGTAATGAATATGCTTTATCTGCTTTAAAGGTTTTTTGAATTAGTATATTCATGTAATTTAGTGGGAATTAAATATTGTTTTTCCTTGATTTAAAAATGCCCATTAGTTATACAACACAGCCTTAATATACAGTAAATATACTGTTGTACTAAATTAATATCTGTTGATAGTTTCACATAACATGTAAACAAGTGTTATGTGAAAAACTGCATTCAGAATTCAGAAAGCAGGTAGATATTTATGTCAGTTTCTTTGTCTTTATCTGGATAATGGCATTCCTTAAAAAAAAAAGACACTAGAAGAGAAGTGCATTTTTGCTAGTCATATGTATTTAAACCCAAATCCAGCCTGCTAGCCTGTCAAAAACCTCCTTTTAGTTATCTCTGAAAATCATGACGGGGTAAATTTACTGTCTTATGGAAATCTTACTTACTTGCATTTATATTGCCTAGAACGAACTATTTGAAAAAGCTAAAAATGAAATCCTTGATGAAGTTATCAGTCTGAGCCAGGTTACACCGAAACATTGGTGAGTATTTGATGTTAATCTCTTTTCTGAAAGACTTTACTATATGAGTTATAACAAAATACTAAAACTTAGATTGATAAGTAGTGACTTTTTGTTGCCTTGGCTCATAGGCAAAAACATAATAGTATTTTTTTGGGCAGCATCTAATTACTGCTGTAGTCTAACCAGTTGAATTTCTGGAAGATAGCTTTCTTCATGTTCTTTTTAAATATTGATCATCTTTGCCTTTTCTTTATCTTAAGAAATACATAATCATGATTTCTGTAAAATCATTTAGGCAAAAGTTTCATCAAATTGTACTTTAGGTAAATACCAATCTGTCAAAATTGGTTTATAAAGGGAGGTTAGTATATAGTTTCATATATAGTCAGTATATAGTATATAGTCTCTGTTCTGAATAAGAACAGTTAGTGCTTTCTGTAACATGTACTTAATATGTTGTATACAAATCACATTTTGAATTTAATGCTATTAATATTTGAAATTTTAGAAAATAGTGCACTCTTTTGAAAAATTTTCATGTTAATCTTTTCTAAGAAAAACTGTTACCTTCAGTTTATGTTTTATGTAAGTTTGGCCATTCCTAAATTCAATGGAATGAGACATGGTAAAACAAGCTGTATATAAATAGCCTTGAAATTTTTGTAGTCATATGTTACTTAACAAATTCCTCGTGCATTGATTATCTTTCAAATGAAGGCTGTCATATTTTTAAGAATTTACTATTCTTAGAGCAGAACTATCCTCACTGCCATTCACTATAAATATCTTCTGTACCTGGTGTATTCACTAAGCTAAAGGTTATCAAAGTTGAGCCAGAGAGTAAAATCTGGTCCTTGCATTTGAATGCCGCATCACCAGTTTCCCCATCTCAGTGCCTTTCTTCCTCAGTGGTGAAACCTCTCCTATCTTCAGGTAGTACAAATTTGCCTGCTTTTCATCTCCGTTCCTTATCCACAAAAAAGAGACCCGATTTTATCTATTCTTGTTGATTAATTAAATATTGTTATGACACAACTTGTTATGTTTGTTTATTTGTATCTTAAGACAGTTCCATGGCTTTGTGTCAGTCAGCTTTGAAGTTGCAAAGAGATATATAGATTTATAGATTGACTATAATACTAGTTGCCTTGTTAGCGTATATGAGGGTATTTAATTTACATAAAAAGTGATATGTATGGCCGGGCTCAGTGGCTCGTGCCTGTAATCCCAGCACTTTGGGAGGTCGAGGCAGGCGGATCATGAGGTCAGGAATTCTAGACCAGCCTGGCCAACATGGTATAGCCCCATCTCTACTAAAAATACAAAAATGCCCAGTGTGGTGGCTCATGCCTGTAATCCCAGTACTTTGGGAGGCTGAGGCGGGTGGATCACAAGGTCAAGAGATCGAGACCATTCTGGCCAACATGGTGAAAGCCTGTCTGTAGTAAAAAAGTACAAAAATTAGCTGGGTGTGGTGGTACGTGCCTGTAGTCCCAACTACTCAGGAGGCAGTGACAGGAGAATCGCTTGAACCTGGGAAGTGGAGGTTACAGTGAGCTGAGATGGTGCCACTGTACTCCAGCCTGGCAACAGAGCAAGACACAGTCTCCAAAAAAAAAAAAAAAAAAAAAGTGATATGTAAACTATAACAGCTAATAATACTGTTTATGGAAAGGAAATGTGGTCCTTCTATAAATTAATTTTTGGTATCATCAAATGGAAAGGTTGGTTTTGTTTTGACAGAACAACCCTGATATCATAGTATTTCCACACTAAAGTGAGCCTTGAAGATAAATGTAATTTATTTAATACAAAGGTAACTGAAGAGAATTGTGATGGGACAACAAATGCATACCACCAGATTATGCATTGAAAAGGCAAGGGTCAGAACTAGGACATCTGGCTGCTAGAGATTTATTTGTGTAAGCTGCTGGACCATATGATTCTCTGTTTTCATCAGCTTTTCTTTTCAGACTCTAGAGGCCGAAAAAATGTTATGTTAACACAAATATAAATCAGAATGCAGCTCCAAGCCTTAGCTGTTCATACCACATTGAGTGCATTGCACCCCAAACATTTTATTATTTTGACATAGTTGATGTTGTCTTGAAGTTTTTATTGGTATCTTTTTGCTGAATAATGCCTATGTGATATTTTAGGACAGTGCCTAAAATGTTTACAATTATTTAAGTTGTAAGACAGTTTGATCTGTATTTTGTTATCTGGAAACAGTGTTAAAAGCATTCTATGTCCTAACATGACAGTTTGTTATTTATTTGTAGACATTCCACTGTCCTTCAGTTAAGTTTTAGGAAGGTTATTAGGGGTACAGATTTGACATATAATAACGTTACAGTATGAAATAGGCTCTCAGCATTTTTATGCTGTGCCTGGTTTTTAAGAATCAATCACTGACATTAAGTAGGAAATATCAATATATTATTAACATTATGTGACCATCAATATAGATATATCTTTTCTAGAAGGATAGCTGACTAGCTTCACAAAAATACGTTTTTTCTAAAAATGCCACTATGGTACATTTTTAGAAATTCTCAGGCTTCAGAAATCAAAGATTTGCAGTATCGTAATTTGAGATTTAAAACGTGACTAATGTTAAGTCAGAGGCAGGAATATGGTAAGGGTAGGAGATGAGAACAAGAAAGGTGACATAGGTAGCAGTGTCCTATGGCTTTGACATAAATGGGGATAAGAGGCAGGAGACAAAACAGTAAGCAAAATATTAGGTTTATTAGCCATATTCAGAAGCTTAGTATATATTCTATAAGCAACGGGGGGAGGGTGGTCACTGAAGAGGATTAGGTGAGATTTGCATTTTAAAAAGGTCTTTGCAGTAGGGAAAATGGAATATAGGTGGAGAAAACCATAAGCAAGGAGACAGTTGGGTGTTGCAATAATTTAGGCAAGAGGCGATAGGGGCTTAAACTTAGGTAGTGGTAGTACAGGTAGAGAAGAGACACTTGAGATGCTTGAGGGATTACCTGAAAGATAGAATTGACAGGATTTGGGGATTGTATGTGTAGATAATGAAGTCTATTAAATAACAAGTATGTTTATATTCAGTAATTACATTGCTAGGAATATATGTAAATAATGATATATCTGACAAGGATGAACATAGAAGACCTTTCACCTTGGATTTTTAAATAAATGTGAAGAATTGGAAAACAACTTATGTTTCCCATTTGGAATTATATATTGTTTGGTTTATCCATAGAGCAGTAATCTGAAAAATACAGGATATTGTGACATGGAAAACTAAATAAGATATAGGTTAGGTTTAAAAAAAGGATTTATAAAATTGTGTGTAATTACGAACCACTTGGGTAAATACACTCACACAAATATTTATGTAGACATAAAATTTTTAAATAATAAAGCCATGAATAGTGGTTATCTTCTAACAGAGGAATTATGGGATACCTCTTTTTTTGTATTGATTGAAATTATATGGAGTATAGTAGTCCTCTACTTTAAAAGAAAAAAATTTCAATTTAAAAAGTATTTCATTAATTAAAGTGGAATGTAAGCCAAGTTTCTGTAGGTAAAGAAGGCAACAGAACTATTACCTTTATTATATTTTGTTAATTATATTTTGTGTACTACTAGAAGTTATCCCTGGTTGATGGCAAAACCTGGAATAGAGAAGACACCTATAATAACATAGAATATAGGCCAGACACCATGGCTCATGCCTGTAATCCCAGCACTTTGGGAGGCCCCCATGGGTGGATCACTTGAGCTCAGGAGTTCGAGACCAACCTGGGCAACATGGAGAAAACCCCATCTCTACCAAAAATACAAAAATAAGCCAGGCATGGTGGCACACACCTGTAATCCCATCTACTTGGGTGGCCGAAGCAGGAGAATCGCTTGAACCCAGGAAGCGGAGGTTGCAGTGAGCTGAGAAGGCACCACTGCACTGCAGCCTGGGTGACAGTGAGACCCTGTCTGAAAACAAAAAACAAAACAAAAACATAGACTATAGGCTGGGAAAATTGTTAGATGATAGCAGCCAGCAATAAGGTAGCACATGGCATAACTAGATGGAGTGGCATCACAGTGTAGGCGTTTTAATATGAACACTGAGAACTGATGGTTCAGCAGAGAGAATGTGGGGTGAGGAGGACTTAGCTTCTGCTTTCTAACTCTAAAGTCCATTCAGCTACTGAGTAGCTTCCTCTCAGCAGAATTTGAGGACAGAGGGCAATCACTTTCCTAAAGGAAAGGTTTGAGGATAAAAAGAATTGGAAAAGAGAATGAGAATGTAAAATGGTTTGTCATGGAACGGGGTTTTGGGAGCACAACAGAAATTGTTGTGACGGAGGGAAGCAGTGAGAGTCTGGGACAGAGGACAGCAGCTTGGCGATGAAAGGCAGGAGAAGCTGGGCAAGGGGAAGTGATAACAGCTGCCTCTGTTGGCAGAGGCAGCAGCCTCCCTTGAGAAAGTTGCCTTTAGCTTCTCAGGATTTGGTAGTCAGGATTTTTAAAAGGGTGTCAGGGATATGGATTCCTGGCCCACAGACTCCAGGGAAAAATAACAGACTGTGTCTCTTGTGAAGCAGGACCAGAAAAAAGCCCTGGAGGTCAGAGGCTGGCTCCTGGTCTTCAGTTCAACTTTCAGTAATCTTCTTGAGACTGTGTTTAAAGTGGTATCTAAAGAGGAGGCCCTGTCAGGCGGCTTTTCTTCATCTTGCTCCTTAAATTCTTCCACTCTCTGTCATTAACCCAGTGACTAAATTTTCTTTGTCCTTTTGGGCCTCAGTTGTATCCTCCTCAGATGATTTTCTTTACTGGTTGTAACTGACAAGTGACCTGAAAGTTAGCCAGAAGAAACCAGGATCTGCACTCATTGATTTAGTAGACTTAATTTTACACAAAATGTTTAGTAAGTAGTTCTGAAGGATAGGAGATGGTGACGCTCCTCACCAGAGAAGTTCAGCTGGGCTTTTGGACAGCAGGATATTTATTTCTGCTACCCTGAGTTTTGTGGCTACCTCCTAAAGGATTGAGGTTACTCTTAAGAAGGACCCCATGGGCCAGGCTCAGTGGCTCATGCCTGTAATCCCAGCACTTTGGGAGACTGAGGTGGGAGGATCATGAGGTCAGGGATTCGAGACCATCCTGGCCAACATGGTGAAACCCTGTCTCTACCAAAAATACGAAGGAATTAGCTGGGTGTGGTAGTGGGTACCTGTAATCCCGGCTACTCAGGAGGCTGAGGCAGGAGAATTCCTTGAACCTAGGAGGAGAAGGCTGCAGTGAGCCAAGATCATACCACTGTACTTCAGCCTAGGTAACAGAGCAAGACTGCATCTCGGGGTGGGTGGGGGCAGGTGGGGAGGACCCTGTGATAAGCAGAGGTTTTTTTTGTTTGTTTGTTTTGTTTTTTGTTTTTATGTTGTAGTATTCAATTATGATGTATGTTTATGACCCAAATAAGTATTTTCCTGAGATTTCAAATTAAAATAGTTGTATTTCTCTTATTAGTGACCCATGTTCTTTTAAGATGTCTTTCAAAGCAGAATTTTCAACACGATTATGCATCTTTTACATTGTTACATTAATCATGAATTGTTGAAAGATTTTTATCTTAACAGCATTCTATAACATCTCTGTGCTGTGATCTGATAAGTTGTAATATTTATACCAAGAAGTTTTCAGTCTTGGACTCTCCCATAAACACATGAAGTACGTGTTAATACTAGGCAAATAAGTCCGTGAAAAGATGCTCAGAATTATTAGTCATTAGAGAAATACAAAATAAAACCACAGTGACCACTGTAGACTTACTAAAATGGCTAAAATTTAAAATGACAGGTGATATCAAGTGTTGGCAAGGATGTAGAGGATCTAGAACTCTCATTCTCTGCTAGTGGGCTCAGTTATTCTGAAATCATTTTCTTAGGATCCTGACAGAAGATTAAACTAGGAATGTAAAATGAGACTAACATTTCAGGAGAAAAAAAATTAAACATGTAATTACTATGTGATCCAAACACTCACTCTTATTACCTAAGAGAAAAAAAAGCATGTGTCCATAAGAAAGACTTGTACATGAATTCTCATAGCAGCTTTATTTGTAATAGCCAAAAACTGGAAACAGCCTAAGTGTCCATCAATACATAAATGGACAAACAAATTCATGCAACAGAATACTACACAGAAATAAAAAGAAGTGAAATATTGCTAGGTGCGATGGCTCACACTTATAATCCCAACACTTTCAGAGGCTGAGGCAGGATTGCTTGAGCCCAGATTTCAAGACCAGACTCAGCAACATAGTGAGACCCCATCTCTAAAAATTTTTTAAAAAATTAGCCAGGCATAATGGCATCCACCTGTAGTCCCAGCTGCTCAGGAGGATAAGGTTGGAAGATGGCTTGAGTCCAAGAGATTGAGCTGCAGTGAGCCATGATTGCACCACTGCATTCTAGCCTGGGCAACTGAGACCCTGTCTCAAGAAAAGAAGTGAAATATTAATACACACAACTGCGTGATAAGCCTCAAAATAATTGTGCTGAGTGGAAGAAGAAAGATCAAAAAAAAAAGAGCATATGATCGCATTTATATAAAATTCTAGAAAGTACAAACTAATCACAGTGACAGAAAGCAGTTCCAGTGGCTACAACTTTTGAGGATGATGGATGAGTTCATTATCTTGACTGCTATGATTTACAGGTATATACACATGTCAAAACTGATCAAAACTTTAAATATGTACAGTTTATTGTAAGTTAATGTATGATCCTTCAGTCAAGCTGTTTTTAAACACAATATTGTATTTAGATTTGGTGTTTTTGATGCCTTTTTATTTCAGGGAGGAAATCCTTCAGCAGTCTTTGTGGGAAAGAGTATCAACTCATGTGATTGAAAACATCTACCTTCCAGCTGCACAGACCATGAATTCAGGAACTTTTAATACCACAGTGGATATCAAGCTTAAACAGTGGACTGATAAGCAACTTCCTAATAAAGCAGTAGAGGTTAGGATATAATTTAATTAAATGGGTAAGAAGCATTATCTGAAGGGAGTAGGAGCTGTGAATTTTAGGTTTTATTCCCATCGCAGCCTCTATCTTTCTTTTGGGTCCTTATATCTCATTTATTCTTTGTTCTTCATCTCTGTGTTGGGACTAACCTTAATGTTGCTACCAGTTACTACGGTAATAAAAATTTACTAATTGGTATGGTATTGGCTTGAGGGTACTGGTACTTCTTCCAAAGACAAGACTTAACAAGTAAATTATGCTTGGATGTGAAATTTTTAACATCTTCTGTGGGTAGAGATTCCATTAAGAAAATACTTAATAGATGAAGCATTTCATCTGGGCTCAGTTATACTTAAATCATTTTCTTCAGATCCTGGCAGAAGATTAAACTAGGAATTACTTTTTTAAAAAAACTACCTTAAAGGATCTATTTCTGCTACCGTGTATCTTGGCTTTATCACTTAAAAGCTGTCTGATCCTTGGACCAGTTGCTTAACTTTGCTGTGTGTTGTCTCATCTGTAAAATAGTGGCAATAATGCCTACCTCACAGGGTTCTTATAAGGATTAAATAAGTAAATATAGGTAAAATACTTTGGCAATGCCCAGCCCATGGTAACTGCTCAGGAAATGGACCTGCTGTTATTATGCTTATCATCATCTGAATTCAGATGTACGTCAGTCTCTAAACAGTGATTGTTCAAGCTAAGAGTCAAGGTGTCCTGTGCTTCTGTGTGAGGTTGCTCACAAAATTGAAGGCAATATTAAAAGTAATTTTGTTTTTCATACCTATCTTAAAGGCAGTGTCAGTTTCTAATTATTCAGATGTAATTTCACCCGTTTGCTGTCTTGCTCCAGTCTTGACTTTCTTACCTCTGTTCTCAATTTCTTCAAGCCCCTAAGAACCAGCAGCTTCTCTGCCTAAGTTGCACGTTGCTGAGCCCTGGCAGTTCTTGACACATTTATCCCTGAAGAAATTAGAGAGCTACTGCTACCACTTCGCTAGCTCTCATTACTGGCACTAAAATTTTCTCTGGGTCCTGTCCTCATGGTAGGATATTTTCACATCCTAAGGTTCAAGCAGTGGAAGTGGTTATAAAAGCGTCAATTATGCTGTCTCCTGCTGCTTTCTGCCCCTCAGCACTAGTGTCATGGAAAGAATGTGAGTCTGGTAAAGGTCAGGAAACTTGGATCTTAATACTCGCCCCACCGCTCTGTATTTTTGGACAATCACTTTTTTGTGTGTGTTTGAAATGAGAGGGCTAAATATAAAATGCAGCATTAAAAAGCACACTTAGTTATAAGTAAATTTTGTTATTCATGATTTTTGATACTGTGCTCTTCCTTTCACTGATCAGATCATTAGGAGTCAACTGAAATACAAAGCTGAATACTCTTCAGCTATGTTCGAAAGTGTTGGTGTATTGCTTCATATCTTTGCCTAAAGAGAAAGATATGAAGATGACTGAATCATTAAGAAATTTTAAACTTTTTGCAATGTGAAAGAAGCAGGCAAACTCATGTCTTAGAGGTTGAAATATATAAGTGAACTAAATTGGGCGGCAGGCTTAGAATACATACCTTATCTTGAAGAGACAGCCCTGTTCAGCTACAGTAGGTGGTGTCATGTAGGAATATAGATATACCCTTCTCAGATCGTTCTAGAGAAGCTGTAAATGGAGACTTTTGTATGAAATCTCTCCATTTTTAAATAGTGGCAAGCAGTTTTAAAAATGTTAACCACTGTGCATGTCTAGCAAAACATATCAGGAAGCCATATCTGTCCACCAGTAACCCATGTGAGACTTCTACATCATAGTTTGTATTTGCCTTTTCGTTAATGTCGTTTCACGTATATTTTCTGATAAGCTGATTTATTTATCACATCTCTTTGGCTTGAGCTTGTGTTATTTTTAATGTTAAATATTAAATAAAAGTATGACAGCTTTTTCCTTTCAAATAATTCTAGGTTGCTTGGGAGACCCTACAAGAAGAATTTTCCCGCTTCATGACAGAACCCAAAGGGAAAGAGCATGATGACATATTTGATAAACTTAAAGAGGCCGTTAAGGAAGAAAGTATTAAACGACACAAATGGAATGACTTTGCGGAGGACAGTTTGGTGTGTTGTTTGTATACTGGGGTATCAGCCTCATATTTTTATATAACGTCTCAAATTGATACTTTTTCATAGGAGACTTTTTATATGGATATTTAAATTACATTCTGAATTAAAAATAATGAAGTAAAGATTTATAATCTGTAATCTGCCCTTCAGTATTTCTCTGCCCTTCTAAAAATCACCTGTTGTTGTTACTTTCTTGGCTATCATTTCAGAAAAAAGTAAAACTTTGCAGCAAATAGACTCTAATAAACCTTTTCAAATTGTCATCTATTAGCCATTTTATGGACCTGTCTGTAGATAGCTGTTTCTAATTTTACTCTCTGTGGTAATGAAAGGAACTAAATGCATTGGTGCATTGGTTTTCAGTGGACTTATAAAATGTTAGACTCCTAAAATCACACCACCACCTACCATGTATTAAATGCTCACTATGTGCCAGGAACTCTGCTAAGTATTTTGCAAGCATTATTTGATTTAATTCTTAAATAGTGCTGTTATTGTCATTGTCAGAGCTGGGATTCAAGCCCCAATCTAATGGCAAAGCCTGGTTCATGACCCCAACCATCTATAAATCTTTTGTTATGTAGAACACTCTCACTACCAAAATCAAATCTATTAAGTGCCTCCTCTACTCAGAGAGTTACTAGGGGTGTTGTTGAATTACAGGATTGAATGATTTTCCAGGAAGATGCAGAGCTGGTCATGATTAGCTCGTTGTAGTTATAATTTTGTTTTAAAGAAATGTCTGTCTTCGTGTTAGAAAACCATATTTATTTTTGTTAAATGCCTGATTAAGACTGGCTTACTGAGAAAATTGTTTTATTTTTATTTATTCATCCAAAAATTATAAAATTCAGAAGCCAATTTTCAATTGTAATAAATAACTTTTATGATTTTATAGACCTTTTAAGTGTCTACCTTATTACTCTTTTCATGGCTGTTAACACCGGGAATAATGGTTATTAATTTTTTTCTCCTCATTTTTGAAAAGGCTAACATACAGGTCATATGGCAAAAAGAAGAGATGAACATGATCTGAATTATTAAGCCCTGAATTTTAGGTTTCTAGATATTGCAGTTTATGTAGTTAAATATATAATATTTTGTATAATGTAAATGTGTAATATTACCCACCCACCCTGTACAGTTAGCTTGTTTAATTTGGGCCAGGAGAGAATCTCCACTGTTTATTTTTTAGATAGCAAGCTAACAAAAAAGCAGGCAAGTAAAAGGAGTTTGTGCATTTTTATGGAAGGATGTATTTTTATGCTGCTTTATGTACGTGGTTATTTTTCCATATTTACCAAGCTGTCAATTTGAATAAAATTACTAAAATGATGAGATGTAAAACAACCTAGTCTTTTCTTTTCTTGTTATTTTCAGAGGGTAATTCAACACAATGCTTTGGAAGACCGATCCATATCTGATAAACAGCAGTGGGATGCAGCTATTTATTTTATGGAAGAGGCTCTGCAGGCTCGTCTCAAGGATAGTAAGTAGAGACATGGCTTATTGAGTTCTGAGTTCACAGTGGTAAAGGAGTCATCCAACTGCAATGAACATTTGCAAAAATATATTTAACATTTCAAAGTCTATTAATACTGTGTTGAATATTATTTCTGGAATTTTTTTAGTCAACGGCTTTGTAGCTACTAAAATAAATGAATAAAATGGACACATGATGCTAATATGTACTCATATTCTATAAAACTATAATGCAGAATATTTTAGTGTGTTTGCTACTGTACTTACAGGAATTTTACAGGCAATTATACTTTTATCATAAACACATCTTACACAGCTACTGTATCAGTCATGTGGGGTTTTTTCTTTATTTCAACTGCCTTCATATTGATATAGCACTTTGAAATCATTAAGAAAGCAAGACCACTATTAGTTATAATTTATGTACTTGGTAAATGATAACATCCTTGATAAATTAATTATCATTATTTTTTCCTAGCTGAAAATGCAATTGAAAACATGGTGGGTCCAGACTGGAAAAAGAGGTGGTTATACTGGAAGAATCGGACCCAAGAACAGGTAAAAATAAACACATCTCTGGTCTATGATGATATAATTTTGTTCATTTTAATTCAGGCATTAAAATATAACCTTTTTGTAGTTCTAGACTAATGTCAAGAATTTTAAATGTTTTATATCATCCTTTCTAAAATATAATGAATCTTAAGAATCAACTACATAAGAAAGTTTTTTTTTTTAAGTGAAATAGCCACGTTGTTAAAAGACAAGATGAAACGTTCCCCTTTTATGCTTGATTACTTTGTTCATTTCAGTTACCTGTTTGAGGTAAAAAGGAAGATTAAAGTTATGAACAGGCCAGGCATGGTGGCTCATTCCTGTAATCACAACCCTTTGGGAGGCCAAGTTGGAGGAATCACTTGAATTCAGGAGTTCAAGACCAGCCTGGGCAACATAGCAAGACCTCCTCTTTACTAAAAGTTGAAAAAAATTAGCCAGGTGTGGTGGTACATGCCTGTTATCCCAGCTACTAGTGAGGCTGAGGTGGGAAAGATGGTTTGATCCTGGGAGATCGAAGCTGCAGGGAAAAAAGTTGTGAACAGAAAAACTGATAAGGTTTTCAGAGGATGTACAATGAATATGATTAGGGAGAACAAAGATACAATGATTTTTTTGCCTTATTATATTATCTATATCTATCATTAAAGTCCTCACCCCTCACTTCCACCCCTTTTCATTTCTTTCTTATTCTTACAGCTTTTTTTCCTATTTAGCATTCAGTCTTATGCCACTGTCTCGTTCCTTGTTCATTTCTTTTAAATGAAAGAATCTAAAGAGAATATAGAATCTAACTATATAAATTGATGAAATAAAGAAGATGCAAAAGATTTAGCATCCAATTCATTTTCGTTTCTTGCTTGCTTTATTTTTTTGAATTCATTTAGAGAAAGGAGATCAAGAAATGGGAAAATAGAGGCAACAAAGAGAATAAAAATTGAACAAATGAGTTGTCGCTATTTATTTTATATTTTCATTTTCATTTTCAATACAGAGTTAATTATATTATCTATATCCTATTTTTTCCTAGTTTTCCACATTTGTTTTATAAATTCTGTCAGATGTGAGTCTCAACTTGCCTCAAAATAATGAAGAGACAGTCTTCTTTTTCTCTCTGTTTTTTTTTTTATTATTATTACTATTTTTGGATAACGACCTTTGTGAAAAGTGAGCCATGAAGAGACTGAAGAGAAGCTGAGGAAGTGGACAGTTAGTGATTGGGTCATGCTGTGTTCCGGGTGCATCGGTTATCTCTGCTTTACGATGGGCTAAGAGAAGAAGGTCTGTCAGAAAAGAATTTCTAGGGGATCCATCCCAGGTTTCTGACTTTGATAGAATAAGATGCATTGATTAGAAAGAGCTGCTGTAAGGGAGATAAACTGCAAAAGAAAAATGGTGTCTGGCTTTCAAGACTTAAGTGAAATTAGGCCTAAAGTCTCTAGAACAATCAATGATGGCAGAACTTGCCTCAGCAACTGACTGGTGGTAAATATGCTTTGGCCAAATGCTCTCTGAAATAAATGATTTCTGCTCGTAAGTTATTTTTGTCAGGAACTTAAACCCATAGGGGAATCCCTTCAAGAGAAGCAGAGGAATTTGCTTTAAAGTCAGTGCAAAGGGTCTGTAAGCCTAGAAGAGGAATCTGGAAACCTTTTAGAGAAGAGCCTTCTCCTGACAGGATTTCAGGGCAGCACATGTGAGACCCAGGCTGACTGTAGAATAAAGGCCATAAGTTGGAATATAGAAGAGAGGGGCATCCGAGTCACCTGGGGAAGTATTTATATATATTGTTTTGTTTATTCCTTCAAAAGCTAGCCTCATGTCAGACTCACTGAATCAAGCTCTTTCTCTATTCTTTCTATCCCGCCCACTCCCAGTTGAAAACAAGTGTTTTCAACCTCATTGTTGGAGGTTACAATGAGACATAGATTCTAGAAGAGGTTGAGAATATCCCTGAGTCTCACATTATAAGTTTACAGAGCTGAATGACAGGATTTGGCAGGAAAAGAAACTTAAAGATGAGAAATCCATGCTCTGAAAATTATTTTGTGCTTTTGTGTTTTTTTATTCGTTTTCTAGGAAAAGTCATTCCTTTGAAATATTCTTGCCTTGTTTGAGCCAAACTAATGGAAATTTTCGTCAGAACAGATCCAAGAGTAGTTCTTCTAAGGGCCAACTGTGGTAACAGTCAAGTGGTGATGGGTAGAAAGATGGAAGAAAAACAAGGCAGGGGCTGGGCATGGTGGCTTAAGCCTGTAATCTGCCCTTCTTGGGAGACCAAGGCTGGTGGTTCATGAGGTCAGGAGTTTGAGACCAGCCTGGCTTACATAGTGAAACCCTGTCTACTAAAACTGCAAAAAATTAGCCAGGTGTGGTAGCGGGCGCCTATAAATCCCAGCTACTTGAGACACTGAGGCAGGAGAATCGCTTGAGCCTGGGAGGCAGAGGTTGCGGTGAACTGAGATCATGCCATTGCACTCCAGCCCAGGCCACAGAGGGAGACTGTCTCAAAAAAAAAAAAAAAAAAAAAAAAAAAAAAACGCAAACAAGGCAGGATGAGTTTGGGCACACCATTACCAGTGATTTCCTTTCTATCTCAGACTAAATAGTATATGTTTAAGCAAACAGTGAACTTTCTCTTTATCAAATGCTATTTTTTCTAAAGTGTTATATTTTCAGAGTATCAATTTAGTAATTCCATTTACAGGTTAATTATTTGCATTTATATGTTATTCTTGTGTAAATACTCAGATTTCATAGCTGCGGTAGAGTTTGGGGCAAAAGAAAACCACTCAGTTTCATAGCTGTGGTAGAGTCTGCTGTTCTAGTAATTTATTTAGGGTGATGATTGTATTTGAAGCTAGTTTCTTTCATCATACAGTTTTGGGTGAAGGTTTGAAAAATGACAAGGTTAATGTAACACAGTATAAGAATCTCATTATCAAACTTATAACTAGTATATGTATGTTTTCCTCCTTTAGTAAAAAGATTATGAACAATTACAGAGAAGACACTGGAAGTAAATTTCAGAATGATAGGCACCTCACAGGAGCAGTCTGAAGTACAATTTTTTAATGAAAAAGCTTTTTAAAAACTAAACTATGCATTTTATACTACCGGAAAAGAAACATTAGCAGGTTCAAGTCCTTACAGTAATCTTGTTCTAAACTATAGTTCTTAGATACGAGACATTTTAGAACATCAGCTTTTTCCATGTATTCAGGGTGCTTTTTCCTAGATTCAAATTATACCCTACAGTCAAGAAAAAGAAAACACATAGTAGGAGTCCTGGTGCTGTAACTTCCACAGTAAAACGTTTCAGCAAACGTAAACACATAACAGGTAGGGCTAATCTCCCTGGGTTTTTTCCCCTCTCATAAGGCAAGTTCTTCTGCATTGATGGGCCAGTTACCATATTCATAACCAGGGTGCTGTGTTCTTTCTTGTTTGTTGTGACTTGTGTTATCTTTTTTGCAACATTAATATATTTATTAAAATTGAGACTAATTTTACAAGTGCCAAATTATAAGCCATCTAAACATAGTCCTCTTTTAAACATTTTAAAGTGTGTTCACAATGAAACCAAGAATGAATTGGAGAAGATGTTGAAATGTAATGAGGAGCACCCAGCTTATCTAGCAAGTGATGAAATAACCACAGTCCGGAAGAACCTTGAATCCCGAGGAGTGGAAGTAGATCCAGGCTTGGTAATAAATACTGCTGAAAAGCAGGAATCTGCTTCCTTCATGTTTGTTTCTTGCAGTAAATGTTACTACATGTGTTACTTAGTTACTTAAGTCCTTAATTTTACTTCTGTTGTGTGTATGTTTGCTGACAAGAAAAGCTTAATCATTTTGATTGTGTGAAGAGAAGGAATTTTATTCTCAGTATTGTTTTTTAAGGGTAATGCTTGAATTTGTAAATGGGGAAATTTACTTTGGCAAGTTCAGTGTCAGCAGTTAGTTCTTGCAGAAACGGATGAAACTGACCCATACCTCTGCCCCACATCACACTGTTTCAGATGGCAAAATAGAATTTCTGTTTAAATATGGCATAAGTAGGTGTTTTTGTGTGTGGTTTACAATCAAATGTAACTCAATTAGATGTGAGTGGATTCAGAAAAAATAAAAATGTTGTTTTAATTAAATTGGATGAGACCATTGAGTTCTGTCTCTATTTTCCTTATTCATAAGTGTAAGAATAAAAATAGTCTACACTTTAGGCTACTTTTTGCTTATCTTCATGATGCTTTTTTTTTTTGAGACAGTCTCACTCTGTTGTCCAGGCTGGAGTGAAGTGACACGATCTCAGCTCATTGCAACCTCCACCTCCCGGGTTCAAGTGCTTCGCCTGCCTCAGCCTTCCGAGTAGCAGGGATTACAGGCATTCACCGCTATGCCTGGCTAATTTTTGTATTTTTAAGAGAGATGAGGTTTCACCATGTTGGCCAGGATGGTCTCGAACTCCTGACCTCTGGTGATTCACCCACCTCAGCCTCCCAGAGTGCTGGGATTACAGGCATGAGCATGATGCTTTTTGGGGGACAAATTTTTAAAAATACTTCTGGGCCCACGTTTTTTAAAAAATACTTTCTCTATTACTTAGTTAAAATGTAAAGAATTCAAAGGCTTATTTTAATATTAGCTTAAGTAAAAACAATTAGAAAAATAAGTCTAGGAAAGCCACAAAAATTAGTTTGAAGATTATATGCTATTTATGTTTCTGTACTTGAGGAATGAGTATACTTCTTTTAAATTCCACCAGAGGTCAGAACAAGTAAAATAATCAAAATAAAGCTGGTAAAACTTAAAGCAGTTACACAGCTTGCATTATTTATAAATTGAAAATGAGATTAAAACTAATGATTACATGAGATATTTTAGTTGAATATAGATTCAATTTTTATTCTTGATGATCCCAGCTCTCATTAACAGTAAGTTATATTCAGTTTGACACTTTAGATGTTATGTGGCACTTTGATTAATATGTAGGAGGGATTTTCTCTTCAGGTTGGTATAGAAGAGACGTTATGTGATTTTTTTTTTTTTTTTTTAAGTTTTCACTCGTGTCTTAGGCAATGGATTGGCTGTATGTCTTAATTAGTTTCTATGACCAAGAAAACCTCCAATTTTTTGAGTGACATTTTGTTCAGTGCACTTTGCAAAACTATAAAATAAATAGCAAAGTACCTCGAGAATAATATCACTTGAACTAGATGTCAGGATATGTGAATTCTAGTGTATTTCCATTATCTTCACTAATAAGAAGTCCTTTAATAATTGATACAACCTATCTGACCTTACTTTCCTCATCTGTCAAATGGTGTTGCTGGTTGTTCTGACATCATTGTTTTGCTCAAAAAAGGACTGTGGGTATTGGCCGGGCGCGGTGGCTCATGCCTGTAATCCCAACACTTTGGGAGGCTGAAGCGGGTGGATCACAAGGTCAAGAGATCGAGACCATCCTGGTCAACATGGTGAAACCCCATCTCTACTAAAAATACAAAAAATTAGCTGGGCATGGTGGCACTCGCCTGTAGTCCCAGCTACTCGGGAGGCTGAGGCAGGAGAATTGCCTGAACCCAGGAGGCGGAGGTTGCAGTGAGCCAAGATCGTGCCATTGCACTCCAGCCTGGGTAACAAGAGCAAAACTCCTTCTCAAAAAAAAAAAAGACTGTGGGTGTTAAGGAATATTTAGCACTCAGACTGTCTAGTAATAAAGAAGTAGGGATCATATTGGTGTGGTAACAGTGAAATTTGATAATCAGGAAGGAAATGTTGAGTTGATGGACATGATCTGAGACCATCTTCTTAAGTCCTACCTCTATTTTTAGATAAGGCTTTCAACCTCCTTTTGCATTGGTTTCCACACCTCTAACTAGGGGAAGATAATACCTACCCTATCTACCCCACAAGATGATTATTTGATTATAATAACAGCATGTGTTTAAATCTTTGCTAATTTTTAAGTACATAAACTGATAATGGGTCAGAGTAGTAATAAATCTAAGCTTTGTCTTCAAAAAAGTAAATGAATAAAAAAGTTTGAATAACTATGTAAAGAATAACCTTGCCTTTGCTTTTAATTAACTTTTTTTGTTAAATAATTTTTTTTTTTTTTTTTAACAACTTCTCAGAGCCTGGTTGATCAAGGAAGAGTATACAGTAACTCTGGTTTTTGTTTTCTTTTCTCATTTTAGATTAAGGATACTTGGCATCAAGTTTATAGAAGACATTTTTTAAAAACAGCTCTAAACCATTGTAACCTTTGTCGAAGAGGTTTTTATTACTACCAAAGGCATTTTGTAGATTCTGAGGTAAGGTTTCCAAAAACAGAGAGAAATATTTTTAAGCAATAGTTGTTAAAATATGTTTAAAAGTAAACTTTAGCTTAAGCATTAAGTCCTTTGATCATCTGGGGAAAAGGTACGTATAATTTATAAACAATAATTTAACTCTTATCTTTTCAAAGATAATTTGCCACTTTGTTAGTAACTACATCTTACATGTGTATTATCCCCAATGCTTAATAAAGTAACAGGAAAGAGTGCCTTATAATTCCCTGACCTATAAGAATTTTAGTTAACATTTTTATGTATTTCTATTCAACTTTTTCTATACACAGGGAGAGAGAGAAAGAGGGAAGGAGAGAGGAGAGAGAGAGAGAGGGAGTGTGTGTGTAACATAACCATCCACTGCATAATGGAGATCATACTGCAAAACAATTTTTATCATGCCTTTCTCAGGTGTCATAATTATTTCTTCACATCACTAAATCTTGTTTTAAATAATCATAAAGTTCTTGGATTAGAATGTTTCATAATTTAAAGGAACCCCTAGGTGGCAGCAGGCTGCTAGATTTTGAGCATTTTCTTACAAGCAAAAATGCTTTTAAATATCCTTTTGAAAAAGCTCAGTTAATCAACAATCTTATTTGAGACCTCTAACGTGCTGTTCTTTTGTTTTCAGTAGATGAAAGTAAATTTGTATTTAAATGCAGCTATGTAAAAGTGGCAATTTTTTGCATAATTTTAATTGTTGAGGGAACTTCTTTCTATAGAAACTTTTGTAGAAAGAAGAAACTTCCTTCTATAGAATAAGCTTCTTTTAAATACATCAATTTATTTTTATACACAGCGGAATTTTTAAAATGGCTTTAGTGCAGACTCAGAGAGGTTAACCTAAGGACATACTTAAGACAAATATGGTTAATCAAAACTAAATATAAATGGCAGGTGTATATGCTATGAATTTCAACATACATACAATGTAATGGAATTATCTACTTCTCAAGCTTATTTGTTTTGTCATTAGACTTGAAACAAAGCTATATAGGTGTCAGACAGATAGAGGCCAAATTATGCAGAATTTCATGGCTCCATATGGAAAGGATTCTTCAGCTTAGATATACAGTGTATGTATTAGGTAAATTTGGGTACTTTTAAAGCTTAGGACATATGTTCTGGTTCTAATAGTTGCATGTGTTCATGATTATAGTTTTCATTTTAACTTTGCATCTGGCAATCTTGATTACTTATTATTTCAGTTGGAATGCAATGATGTGGTCTTGTTTTGGCGTATACAGCGCATGCTTGCTATCACCGCAAATACTTTAAGGCAACAACTTACAAACACTGAAGGTAAGCCACACGGGGACTGCAGTCTTACTTTAACATTAAAAAATAATAGTAGTAATATCTATAGTTAATAGAAGGATGCCAAAATACTTCCCTAAAAATAGATTTATTAGAAAAACTGGCCAGGTGTGGTAGCTCATGCCTATAATCCCAGCACTTTGGGAGGCCAAGGCAGGAGAACTTGAGGCCAAGGCAGAGCTTAAGACCAGCCAGGGCAACATTGCAAGACTCTATCTTTACCAAACAATAAAATAAATTAGCCAGGCATAGTGGTACACACCTGTAGTCCTAGCTACTTGGGAGGCTGAGGTGGGAGAATCACTCGAGCCCTAGGATTTTGAGCTACAATGAGCTGTGATTGTACCAGTACACTCTAGCCTAGGTGACAGAGTAAGACTCTGTCTCTTTAAAAAGAAAAAAAATTATTATTTTCTTTTAAAATAAACCATAACTGGAAAAGCTGGGCGATAAAACACACCAGGAGTTTATCTTCATTGCATGAAACTCTATTAGGAATGGACTCCTAGCTGTCACTTAGTTTTGGGAAGTCTGTGCTTCTATCAAAGTATACAGCTTAAGAATATGACATTCTCTGAGACTATATATAGGTTTCATGCTGATAAAACTACTGTATGACAGAGATTATGATGTGAAAAGTATGAACTTAGCAATAGTTGTAACATGATAGAAAATTTACTGTCTGTATATAGGTTAATTTTATCATCTTTATTCATTTATAAAACAGTGCTCCTCAGGTTTTTAAATTTACTTTAAACAGTTAGGCGATTAGAGAAAAATGTTAAAGAGGTTTTGGAAGATTTTGCTGAAGACGGTGAGAAGAAGATTAAATTGCTTACTGGCAAACGTGTTCAACTGGCTGAAGACCTCAGTAAGTCGTTCATCCTGCCGTCCACCTTACTACCTTTTCACCTTTCCCGTTTCCATTTGTTCGTTCGTCCATTTAATCTCAAACTTACAGAAAAGTTACAAGGAATTTTTTTCTTCTCTGAACTATTTGAGAGTAAATTGCTGACCTTAAGTCCCATCACTTCCAAGTAGGTTACTGTATAGTTCTTAGAAACAGATTTTTTCATAGCAACCAAACACTGGTAAATTACAATATCGAATTCTCAGACTCTCTTCAAGTTTCACTCCTTGTCCTGGTATTATCCTTCCATATAACAAGATGTTCAGGCTCATTCCCTGACCCAACTTCCTTTTTTTGGAGAATGGTGTTTAGAAATGGAGACCTGGAAATTATATATGGTCACTCTTACTGGAAAATCACTGTTTCCAGGTTTCTCAGTGGAAACAGCTAGGAAATAAGTGTTGTGGATGCGTTCGTGTGTGTACAGATGAATATATACACATTGACATCTGTATTCCTAAATCGTGTATATTTATATTTTAAAAACTGTGCATTGATGCTGATGCTTCCCATTTTAATCCAGCGTTACAGCGTTTGTTCTAGTGTTCTTCCTTTTGATATTTGTCATTCGTTTTCCTGATAGAAAATGGGCTTCTAGTATTCTTAATGTATTTTTATATTTTGGTCAGTCCTCCTATACATAACCAAGCTTGAATGAAGATATGTCCTTTTCCATTGCAGAAATGTTCTATTTCATTTTTTAACACAGCTCGGACTCTTAACACTACATGCCAGGCCACCAGATGGCGCCATACCCTGCATTGACACCCTTTTTGCCTTGTCTGGGCTCTGACATCTATGGCAGGTTGCTCTTCTTCATGGAGTCCTCTTTACTGAGCTCATGCTCTGACGCTCTGTGCCAGGTGCCTCCCCATCTCATCCTCCCCACCTGCTAGCCCCTGCCCGACCCCACACAGTTTCCCTCCTCACCTGAAGCCAGACCATGCCTTTGTGGAGACACCCTCTTTATCCTGCTTGTGCTTCGGCATCTTGCACCAGGCCACCCTCCTGCACAGGTACTCTCCTCATTACTAGACCAGGCTACCAACAGCCCCGTATGAACCCCTTTATAACCCAGGTCAGGCATTGACACCCACCATAGGCTACTATGGCTTCCCCTTCCCACCATCCTAGCTTGACCCTACTAATAATCATTTTGTCACTGTTTGGGGGGATATTTGGTTCTTTCTTGTAGGTTCCTAGCTTTAAGATAGGATTGAGTACTAAAATTTACTTAGTTCTTTGAGAACTCAAGGAAATCAGTGAAACATTATTATTGTTATTAAATTAAAATTAAAACACCTGTAGTTACTGCCTCTGTTTGAACCTGTCTTGTTACAAGTTCCCCTTATTTCAGCTTCATGAAACAAAGTTATCTTTTTCTTTCAATGTGTATTAAATTTGCTGTCTTCATAGTTTTCCCATACCTAAAAGAATAAAAGCAGATACTATTAATAAATTAGAAAGAAGTTCTGCAAATTTGAAAGCAGTTTCTAAACTGAATTTTGTTGTCACGATACAATCACTAGGAACATCCAGGGGAAACCAGGCAGGGCCCTTCTATTTCATACCCTGTGCCTGCACAGCATGCTCTCCCTTGTGATCAGCCCTCGTGGTCTCAATCTCTTCCTCTAGTAGTAATCTAAGCTCTGCATTGCTTTCTCCTTTCTTTTTCTTTCTTTAAATATTCTTCTTTTGAAACGTATCTCATTCTACCTTTAGTTTCATTTTCTGTCACTTTTGGTGTTTTCCATGCCACCTTGGCAGTATAGTGAAGTTTGTGCTAATGTGGAAGATTAATGCTTAAATCTGAACTGTCATTTACTAGCTGTGTTATCTTCAGCAGAGAGTCTGCCAAAGCCTTAGCTTCTTTATGTGTAAAATGACTCTTATAATGGTTATGTCACAGGATTGTTAGGAGAATTACTTCAACAAGCATTTGCAAGTCCCTGGTTCATAATTTCATGCTTAGTTAGTACTGTTACAGAAAAAGGTATGTCATTGTCACAATGTATACAAATATATTTCTTTTACATCCCTTGTGATATAATTATCAAGACAGTGAAATAATTCAATGAATTTTACCAGCATAACATTTTTAAGTGATGGAAAAATCATAAGTATCTTTATGTTTTTAATAGAGGCTTTGCAGCCCCATCACTCTCTACTCCCAGTTTGATTATTTAAAGAAAGTGGATTACTAACTCAAGTATGTACACTGTCAAGCCCAGTTTTATGTCCTGCTGGTGGTTTTCCTGAGAAAGCAGTCATATGACTCCCTTGAAATGATTTACTACTTTTGTACATATAAAATTATGATGGTGTTAATGTACCAAATAATGTCCTTGGAAGCAAGGGTTTTCAGTGACTTAGCTCCGTCAGTCACTCTGAAGGAGATGAGGCATGACTTTGCCCATTAGTTGAAAAGAGTCTTGAGAGTGCCTTTTCCTTACTGTTTCTCTTTGGTCTAACACTTAAGGATATGGCCATGGATACTTCAGCCAGAAAGCTTTCAAAATTTAAGTTACTAATGTATTATAAGGATCAAAGTTTCTTGTATAACCTATTCAATTAGAACATAGTGTATTGGTTAATTGGATTTGGAGAAAGGGAGGCAATCAGGTTTTTACTACAGTTTCAGCATGTTACAGAATATTGTATAGGTTGTTAAAATGTTGATGCATTCATATTTTTTGCCAGTCTTGTACAATTTTAAATCATTTCCTTACTTTGGAGACTCACCAACTGACTACCCTTTAAGATGAGCACATAAGCAGTAGTAATACATTTTTCTTTCACATCCTGGAGAAGATATACTATGTTCACTATTGAAATGAAGCCATAAAGCTAGAGTTAGGAAGATTGAAGACATGAAAAGGAGCTCACCTGTTTTTGTCTCAGGAGCTCTTGTAGGATTCTTTGGAGATATGGTAGATTCCATAGCTGGAACAGGAAAAGAGCAGGATGAGTCTGTGGGTGTAGAAAGGAAAGAATTGCTTGAAAGATGATGTCAGCAGGTCACAGAAACCCTCTGAAGGAGGCTCCCCAACTGGCCAGGCCGGGGACAATTTGGGCCTCAAAATAATGACAGTAACAAATCGCAACCCGTTGAATTAAATAGGAATCCATACATTGGTAATTACATAAATAAGGGAATAAAAGCAGTGATGCAAAAAGGGATGTTTATATAATCACAGAAAATATGTACTAATTAAAAGTGGGAAAAGAGTAACTTTACAGTGGAGGAGCCTGACAGTCATCACTTTAGGTCAGAGTTAATATTATCAGTAACGGTCAAATCAAAACCATATGTCATCCTGTAAAATGCAAGAAGACTCCAGCAGGACTTCTAGTATGTTCTTACCAAAGATGTATAACTTAAATTCAGTCATAACAATACCTGAGACAAACCCAAGTTAAAGTACAGTCTGCAAAATAACTGGCCTTTAATCTTCAAATGCATCAGGATCATGAAAGACAAGGGAAGCGCTTAGAACTGCTCCAGCTGGAAGAGACTGAAAACGAAATGCAATGTGTGATTCTAGATTGGATCTTTTTGCTCTAAGGACATTAATGGGCCCGTGAGTGAAATTTGAATGGGATCTGAGGGTTCCATAGTAGTAATCTACCAGTTTAATTTTTTAATTTTGATTGTTAAGCTGGGATTATTTAGGAAAATACTCTTATTCATAACTAATATGCAGTAGAATATTTGGGAATGATAATGCATAGTGACAGCGAATGTTTCAGGAAAGCATGTCTTTGTAGTGGTCTTGCAACTTTTCTGCAAGTCTGAGACTGTTTTTGCATAAAAGGTTTAAAAAGCTTAATTTTGTTTTTGTAACTGATAATGGATTAGGGTCATATGAAAATACTTTAGAAATAACGAGACTTTGAAAACATCATCTCTGAAGACGCTGAAATACTGAGTTACCTTATGGATAATTTAATAGGATATACAGCTGATTTTTCCACCATAATCTCTTGTTGGCAGTATCTACCCATACTTAGACATTGTCTGCTGTTAAAATATGCCGATTAGGACTTTCATGAAACTTTTGATTTTATAGAAAATTCCATTTCAAATAATTCTTTAAATAGACATTTAAGTATGGTGTCAACTTAGATAAAATCTATTTGGATTCCCAGTGTAAGTTTTAGTAATGTGTCCAATCTATGTTTTAAAATAGACTACAACTTTAGAATACTTTCTTTAGAGAGATGAAGATTAGTATGTTATGGCTCAATTCGAAGTTGTTCTTTTTACTATGATCTATTTTATGATTCATAAAACCTGTCTTATGATTGTCACATATAACAAGTAAGAGTGCTAACATTGTGCAGACTTGTGGTACAATTTGTTTTCTGCCCCATTCTACCTCAGAAACTGAGTATCTGGGCACTGATAACAATTGGTAGTAGTGTTATTTGCTCCTAAGCCAAGTTTCACCAATGTGGTGTGGAATTGTTTTACTGTTTGTTCTATGAACATTGTATCAGCTGTTTACTAGGTTATTGTGAGGTTTTGGACCTTCATAGAAATTGCTTGTAACTTAGGACTTAGAGTTCTTTTTTAACTCTTGTTCACTAAAGCCTGAGTTAGGCTTTTTATTCTCTGTGCATGTAATCAGAGAATCACTGATACTGATGAATTTAAGGGGCATTACTGATCATTTAGATTGCTCTATGACCTAAGGAGTCTTGGCTAGGTGCAGTGGCTCATGCCTGTAATCCCAGCGCTTTGGGAGGCCAATGCGGGCGGATCACTTGAGGTCAGGAGTGTGAGATCAGCCTGGCCAACATGAAGAAACCCTGTCTCTGCTAAAAATACAAAAATTAGCTGGGTGTGATGGTAGGCGCCTGTAATCCCAGCTACTCGGGAGGCTGAGGCAGGAGAATCACTTGAACCCAGGAGGCGGAGGTTGCAGTGAGCTGAGATCGCCCCATTGCACTCCAGCCTGGGTGACAGAGCAAGACTCCGTCTCAAAAAAAAAAAAAAAAAAAAAAAAAAAAAAAAGACCTAGTGAGTCTTTTCTTCTTATTTTGCAATAAATTCCTTTTGATTTAATGTAAAAACTTGAAACTGTTTATGAATGTAAAGTAACATTTGAATACTTGCCTTGTGCCAGATATTAGCTTAAATGCTTTATGTGAATTTCCAATTGAGTCTCACAACTTTTGAGTTAAGTAGTTATTTTTCTCATTTCACAGGTGAAATGGAGGGTGAGAAACCCAAGGTAGTAGATGCTAAAGCATCTACTAGATTTGGGACCAGGTCTTTTAACTACTGTGCCAAAATAGCTTGGGGGTGGAAGGGGACTCAAGCCTTTGGAAAATATAATTACACAAAATTGTCCTTTATATTGAGAAACTTCCCTAGTCACCAGTGTCCTTCACAGGGTTACTCAGAAAGACATAAATATTAGTGATGATGATAATGATGAAGGTAATCATTCTTATCACAGGTATTTTCTATAATATAAACGTCTTTGGATTTTAAACTTTCGAATTGTATGAAAACTTTGATAGAACATCTAGGTAAATGAACACTACAGTGTGTATGAAGCCACTAAGCAAATTAAGGCAAGTTAATTTTCTTTATATGACTTGTAAACATATCTCTAGATGTACTTTATCAGATTCCACCATAGGTGTAGTGTCTGAGTTGCCCAAAATTTAGAGTTTTTGTGTTCCTACTTAGAATCCTAAAGTTCAGCTCTGACAGTTATATTAATAGAATCTATAGAAGCTTTAATTGTGCACAGTGTTGGCTGTTTTTTCAAGTTGAGGCTTTTTGTTGAGCTGGATCGAAAGTGCTGAAGAAATATACTGCAGTTGTTAGAAGTTGCATGTGTTTCTTCATATTTCTTGCACTTTATATGAGCAGAAGATATACTTTAGTAGACTCAGTACTTCAGAGCTGTATCTTGTTTACCACTAAAATGTGAAAACGGCGGTAAATTCCTTCACTTGGGCTACCATTGTAAGGCCTATTTTAATGGTATAGTTTGATATTCTTAATGTTAAAAGCAGTATAGCTTAAAGAGGCTGGTAAATTAGAATTTTCCAATATCCTCAGCTTCTTTTTCTCCCACAGTTAATTTGCTTTGCTGACTCCCTACGCGAGGTGGCAACAGCTGGCCCTTTTACTGGAGCTTGGAGGGATTAGAGAGTAGGAATCGCAGCAGCGTGCTCGGCCTCTTGCCTCTGTTGACTGTTCTTTATTGTTTGATGCCTGAGCATCTCCCAGACAGCAAGCAATTGTTTCTTGAAACTTAAAGTTTGTTTCTCTTGGGAGTATACAATGCTGTTGGGGCCTGTCTTTGTGTTGCTTTGCTTTCCCAGTCTCCTCTTCTCCTCCATCCTATGCTTTCTCTTGATAATTAGAAAGGAGCAAAGATACCTTTTTATTTAGGTCTTCATGAGATTCTGAAACTTAGAAATATAGGTTACAGATGGGAGTTTCTTTTTTCAGTAAGCCACCAGGTATTCAATAACAGAAATCATGTTTTAAATGAAAACTTTGTTCTTCTTAATATAATTTAGTGAGAGAAAACAAATGCATTCATGCATTTTTGAAATTATGGTAATAAAAGGGAACAGCAGCAAGGTCACCTAATACTGCCGTTTTAAAAGCTCTGATTAGAAATGTATCATAACTGCTTAAATCTAAAAAGATCCTTTCACTTATTCCAAAATAGAATTCTAATTTATAGGATAGTTGTAAGAAATCTCTATGCCATTTGGAAACTTGAATTAAAAGGAGTCAGAACATAGCTAAATAGAACCCTGAGGTAGGCAGAATGATTTTAGTCTTCATATTTAGAAAACATCAAGATACCCTGGAACTTAATTTCTACTGGTTATTACGTTCCTGCGCTTCTCCCATACCTGCCATATCCTTGAGTGTTGTTACGGGTGAGAATAGTGTCTGTGAAATAGTATGAGATGGAAATTTTCCTAGAAGGATGATTATACTCAGAATTTGGAACTTAGAATCGTAGAAAGGGGAAGTTATGTGTTGAAAACTGTTTGTGGGGGTGGGGCTGTGGCATGTGTATTTTGTTAAAGCTGCACAGGTGATTCTTGCCATCCACCATCACCATCTACCCCCCTGCCCCTGGGCTGGCACTCCAGAGAGTTCTTTCAGTGCATAGCAAGACAATTTCTCATGCTATTAATTGGGATTAAATTGACATATATTCATTTGTAGAGTCGAGAGACAATGTCACTTTGGAAAATTTGGTGGATTATTTGAACCGCATCTGCACTAGTTCTTTTTGTTTCTGTAGACTTAATCAAATAAAATGAATTTTAAAGGGATTTAATAGAAGAGAGGCTGACATCAAGTTGTAGAATTCTAGGTACTTAGGTTCAGTGGAGATTTTTTTTTAAAGAAAAAAAAAACACCCAATCAAAAAGAATAGAGTGGAGCAGGGCGTCCTGGAGAGAACACATGAACTGTAAGCATCCCTGTAGCATCATTCAGATCTCAGTGGTGTTGCTTTGCTTCTTTGGCTTGCAATACCATTTCCTCTCTCCTAGGTTTTAACCTATCTCGAGGCAACCTTTTCCCTTTCTTTTTATGCAGTTCTCTCACTGTGCCTCTTCTATATCATCATCACTTCAACCTAACCCAGAATTTTTCTCCTACCTGCTTATTTAACTTCCTTCAGTGACTTAAAAACTAGTCAGATACCGCCAGTGTTGTTTAATTGAGCAGAATAGAGACTTCTCACTATAGGCAACTGTAAATCAATGAAAATAACCATATAAAGAAGAAAAACATTTTCAGGTCTATCATGATCGATCCCTTCTGCCAAAGTGATTTGGTTCATTCATAAATTCCCCATAACTTGTATGTTGCATTTTGTACTGTACGTGTTTACTGAATGTTTGATTGGGATCTTGTAACACGGACTGTTCATTAGCCCACTTCTCTTTACTTAAAAAGTTGGGGGGAACTAACTCTTTTCATCCCAACGAAACTTTCTTCTACTCTGTCTTGCCAGAAAGTTCTCATTTCTCTTATAGAGTAGCTTGCATTTGTGGCATTCACATCTGTTCCGCCCACTCCCTTCATAGTATCTTGCAATCTGGCCTCCATCTATATCAAAACCACTTATTGATAGGTCACCAATGATTTCCTAATGCCAATCTACCCAGTTCCCCAGGAAACTTTAATCATTTTTTATGTTTATTAGGAATTTTTAAGTTCATTGGACTATATTCAAGTACTTCTAGAATGATTATGTGATGTAGAAATGTGTACGTTTGAAAGACAGACAGATTGATATTTTTTTCCTCTTCACTGCAGAATAAATAACATTTGTTTTATGATAGCAATACTTGAACTCCTTAAGGCATCTTTTCATGGTAAATGTGACAATTTTTAAAACCTGGCCTTTGTAAAATAATATTTTTTATAGTAAGACGATTAACAAATTAAAGCAACTAGGGAAGACTGAAGAATTGTTTTTACCTTGAGTCTGTATAGATGAAGTAGGCCCTGCTTTGTGTTGGAACAAAACAAACAAACAAAGAACCCTAAGTTGATACAAAGATAAAGCAATCCTCAGGGAAAGTCCTCTGTGTTAGAGAAATAGTTATTTACACAGAATTCCACGTGACAGTGCCTGAGCAGTGTGTTTTCCAGGTTATTGATGAGAAAATCCAGACTCAAAATAGGTCTTTTAGAATGAAGTACATTTTTCATGGCCTCAGTCTGTCTTAAAAAGTCACCAGGTAAGAATATTAATAAATTAGTACAAGAGTAAAAGAACGTTTTCTTTTCCATAATATTATACATGCTGCTGGTACTTAACACTTTACCAGCAAGTATATTCTTTTGCTTTAAACCCAGGTTTTAACCGATTAAGAATAAAGACAAGAATGTGCTCTACAGTAATGTAGGGATTGAATTTGCCATTTATCATTTTAAAGTAGTTTTTATTTATATACTGTTTGGGAAAATACTCTTATGTATTCAAAAGGCCAATGCAAAGATTTTTTTCTTCTTCTTCTTTTTTGAGATAGAGTATCAGTCTTTGCCCAGGCTGGAGCGCAGTGGTATGATGATGGCTCACTGCAGCCTTAGACTGCTGGGCTCAAGTGATCTAATGCCTTTAAAATTCAGAATAAACTTAAGCGTTTTTATTTTTTAATTGTTATGTTTTTGCATATTCAGTAGAAAAAATAGAATCTAATAACTGAAAACCTAATCAAGAAACAATTCATTGGACTATGTAACAGTATATAAAAAATAAAATTAAACAAGATATGAAATCTCAAAGCATTGGTAGATTGATGCACATGAATCTGGTAACTTCTGTAAAGTACAGATCTCCAGGTAATTGGAGAAACTAGTTAAGAGTGAAGAGAATTTTAATTTTTTGCTATTTTGTACATTTCTAAACTGTGTCTCCCACAGCCCTTCTCCCCCAATGAGCACAATTCAGAATTACCTTTGAAATGTCTTCATTATCCTATTCATGGAAGATGAAATGTCTTCATTATCCTATTCATGGAAAATGACAAAGCTAATACATGATGTGCTCTATCTTAAAAGTAACAGATATTTTCCCAAATAACCTACTGCTGGTTGTGATACCAAGAGACATTTCATGGGACCACATGGTCATTGCTCATCATGGTACCATACTCAGTGGTTGGGATTCACCATGAATTCTTCTCATGTCCTGTAACTATGCATTGTGGATCTATCATCTAAAAATAAATCAAAATCTTCATTGAACTGGTGAAGTTTTCACACTTGTACCATCCATTTAAAATTCTTTTATTGTTACCTCCTGTGTACAGAATATTTCATTTTAATTTCTCTTAGAACAGCCCATTTATCTATTCTCTAGTTTCAATATTCTGAGTTGTAGAAGTTTGGTATTTTTTATTAACTTCAGTTAGATCTCTTTTCCGGGCCAAGAATTAAAGTCTTTTTATCTTTAGTCTCTCCTTTTGTTGGCACTGTTTCATAGTCTGTGTCATATGTACAAATCTGTCTTTAGACTGACCTTTACCAAAAAATACACTACCAGAATTTGAGTTTTTTTTAACATCCCTTTTAATATGACAGAGCTAGCGTATAACCATTGTGGGAAATTAGAAACAATAGATGACAAAATTTAAAAACATAATTGCCACCACCCAGAGATTAGCATTGTAGTTTAAGACAATTTTGAATGTGGCCCTAGGGACATAATTTCTGAAACACATTTTTCATGAAGAGCACTCAGGTTGGCTTCTTATACCCACACATCTTCAGCTCATTGTCAGTGCCCCTATTTCTAATTTCCCATCTCTCAGTGGGCGAAATTTTTCTTCATTTTCTTCATATAAACTTATTTCAGAAATGTTCGGTAAGAGGAATAAGCAGCATTAGTAAAAATAAAACCTATGGTACCAGTTACTTTATATAGTTCAAGTGTTCTGGAAGCCATATTGTAGCATAGCATGCACTGAAAAATCACTCTCCTTTGAACATGAATCCCATACCTGTATTTGGGACCTGGCCTTCCCATGTGTGCTTGTGTATTCATTATGTCTCCTTTCTGTCTTTCGTCAAAGATGCTCAAGTCATTTTCATCTTAAAACTATGTGTTGATCCTTCCATGCAGCCTAGTAGCTACTTGTGAAATCTAATCTCTTACAAAGGGTAGCTCTTCGATTCTCACTTCTATTGAATTTTTTTTCCCAAGATTACTGAAAATTAAAACAATGGCCCAGGCATGCATTCAGGACTAGGAAATACTTCCATGTACACAAAACTAAACACGCATGTTCTCACTTATAAGTGGGAGTTGGACATGGAGAACACATGGACACAGAGAAGGGAACAACACACACCACGGCTTGTTGTGGGTGGGGGGTGAGGGGTGAGAGGAGCGAACTTAAGTATGGGTCAGTAAGTACAGCAAATCACCATGGCACATGTATGTCTATGTCACAGTCCTGCACATTCAGTACATATATCCCTTTTCTTTTAATAAATAAAGGAAAAGAGAAAGATTTTGAAACTTAAAAAAAAAAAGAAAATACCTCCATGTAACTATGTCATTTGGTGCTTTGGAGTCCATATCCTACTTGAGACTCTCAGATCTGGCCCTCACAGTTAATCGTGCTTTTCAGTGTACAAAACTTAGGTTTGTCAGTGTGTGTCTTGTAAAGTCACATGAGGCTTGTAAGGCATTGTCCCCATTGTTCAGATAGAGAAATTAATGTTCATTGACGAAAATAGTTAAGCCAATTACATAAATATTTATGGCAAAGCTGGGGCTAATCATATGTGTTACAGACAGGACTTTTTTTTAGAATTGTGTAGGTATCCTGTTCATCATAAGTCTTTGGGTTTGTGTTTATGGTAACCATAGACAACCAAGTTCATATAATTTGGCTTCTTTTTTTATATGATTTTTAATATGTGTTAAGGATCTATAACAATGAATTTGCCTCTTAAAGAGGTACATAATGTTTTCATTCCTAAAAAATATATAATTCTAGGTTTATAAATCTATGTATACTCAGTACCAATTGAATTTTGTGACTGTTCTTTTTGATAGAAAAGAAATTGTGACTTAAAGGTGATTTTCCAATTTAATGGAATAAATGAAATTGAGAAGTTATTTTTATTTTTCTGAACCTGATTCTCACTCAGTTGTGATAAACAGCACCCCCATAAGATAAACTCAGTAATAAACTGAGAACTTATGAAATCAGCCTAACATGAATACCTGTTCTTCTTGTATTAAGTTTCATAATCCTTTATCCTAATACAGCATTTTTTAAGAGATGGAACTTATATTTCATTTTTGCTTTCATCTCCCCTAATTCATAATTTTAGTAAAACCTACAATTTTTAATTTCATATTTTTTTCATAAATTTTTAGTTTGGTTTATAAATCAGAATTACCTTCTCTGATCTTATACTTTCTTTTACTTTTAAAATTACAGTGATGAGCTGACTGTTTAAGAATCATTCTCATGATTCATTCGTCTGTTTTGCCTCCTTGTTAAAGCTTCAGCACTGAAGGTCTTTTGACAAACCAATATTTATAACAGTTTGACAGCAGGATGAGGAACAGCATTTGTCTTTGTAACAGCTTGAAGAAAGACCCTTTCCAGGACCCAGTCATGCAGTTACAATCTTGACCTCTTTCTTATGCTGGGAACATGCATACAGCAGCACCTCCCATGTGTTTTCTTGTCCCATTGACTGTCCATTCACTTCCCATCTGTTTTGCAGTCTTAAAGGAACAGAAGGGGCCCTCTTATAAATCTGTCTTTGCAGGTGATAAATGATTCCTATCTCTTTAAGGGCTGCCTGGGTGGTTTTCCTTTTCTTAGAACATTTTTACTTTCCTCCTAACTAAATTCAGGGAAAAATAAAATTTTAAGAATAGGAGAAGAAAAAAGTGATGATTTTTTTAAAGAATTTTTAATTGACTAAGAATATTTTACTGATCTTTGGTCTTCCCAATTAATTGCCTAAATCATGTTTTTTCAAATGTATTATTGATATTTAGATTTTTGTCCAGGAGCAAAATGAATGTATTCATTTTGAAATAATGTAACTGTTTTTTTAAGAAAACAAAGCAATATATCATTAATGAGTTAACATATAAAATAACTTTTTAAGTTTTTTGTCATAATTTAAGTGTGGAGCATCTTATGTATTGAATACAAAAATAGTTCAGAGTAAGTTATTGTAATCTTATGGTAAAATCTATTCATTTTTTTTACATTTAAAAAGATGATCCTGAATCCCATAAAAATTTATGCTTTTACTTCTGTTGCTGAAAATAAGTATTGTAGGAATAGATATTGATATTACTGGGTTTTTAAAGATTTCAGCAGAAATCAAAATAATGTACTTTTTTTCCCATGCAAAAATTATTCATGCAAGGTTTTATGTAACAAATATTGTCCCTCCATGACCCTGCAGAATGTTCTTAAATTACTGATTTAGAGTATGCCCGGCATACAATGACCTCTTTTAGAATACTGCTGTGTGTTATGTGAATCAGCTGGCTAATAATGTACCTTCTACAGACCTGCTCGTTAGTTTGTTTATTAATTCCCTGCCATATTCCAAAATGTGAGGTAATTTACATGTATCCTACGCAAAAGATAAAACTACTTAAGTGAAAAATTTGGGTTGGAAGAAAGGGAAAATTCAGGCAAGTGAAATAAAGTAAAATCTAAGAGACGATTGGTGCCCTCTCAAAATGCACGCTCAAGGGTTCCGCATACAGGCGGATCTTGTTTAATTGCATGTCATTTTATTGCACTTCACAGTTACTGCATTTTTAACAAATAGAAGTTTTGTGGCAACCCCGCACTGAACAAGCTTGTTGGCACTATTTTCCCAGCAGCCTGTGGTCACCTCACGTCTCTGTCGCATTTTGGTAATTCTCGCAATATTTTAAATTTTTCCATTATTATTATACCTGTCATGGTGATCTATCATCAGTGATCTTTGATGTTTGTGTTGTAACTGTTTGGGGTACCACTAACTGTGCCTGTATTAGTGAACTTAATCAGTACATGTGTGTATTATGGCTGTTCCACCAACTAGACATTTTCTGTCTCCTCCTCATCAAGGCCTCCATAGTCCCTATTCCCTAAGACACAACAGTATTGAAATTTGGCCAGCTAATAACCCTGCAATGGCCTCTACTTGTTCAAGTGAAAGCTAGAGTACCATATCTCACTTTAAATCAAAAGCCAGAAATGATTAAGCTTACTGAAGGAGGCTTGTTGAAAGTCAAAATGGGCCATTAGCCAAATTGTCAATGCAAAAGAAAAGTTCTTGAAGGAAATTAAAAGTGTTATTCCAGTGAACACACGAATAATAAAGCAGAACAGCCTTCCTTATTGCCTGATGTCTGAATAGAAGACCAAACCAGCCATAACATTCCCTTAAGCTAAAACCTAGTCCATAACAAGTCCCTCTCTCCCCAATTCTGCAAAAGCTGACAGAGGTGAGGAAGCTGCAGAATAAAATTTGAAGCTAGCAGAGGTTGATTCATAAGGCTCAAGAGGAAAAAAGCTATTTCTGCAACATAAAAATGCAGGGTGCTGATGTAGCAGCTACAGCAAGTTATCCAGAAGATCTAACTAAGATGTTTGATGAAGGTGGTTATGCAAAGAACAAATTCTTGTTGGAGGTAAAATAGCCATTATTGAAAGAAGATGCTATCTAGTAATTTAATAGCTAGAGAGAAGTCAGTGCCAACCCTCATGGATGACCTTGAGGAGTTTGAGACTTAGGAGGAAATAACTGCAGATATGGTAGGGATAACAATAGAACTAGAATTAGCAATCTTGTAATATGATAAAACTTGAACAGATGAAAGTTGTTTTTTGTGGACAAGCAAAGAAAGTGGTTTCTTTTTTTTCTTTTTTTTTTGGGAGAGAGCAGTCTGAGGTTGAAGAAAGTGGTTTCTTGAGATGGAATCTGGTGCAGATGCTGTGAACATTGTTGAAATGGCAGTAAAGAATTTAGAATATTACATAAACTTTGCAGATAAAGCAGCTGCAGAGTTTGAGAAGATTGTCTCCAATTTCTAAAGAATAAAACTTTGAGTAAATTTGGGTAAAATTTACCGAAACTTACCTATTGTGGGTAAAATGCTATCAGACAGCATCACATGCTACTGAGGAGTCTTTCATGAAAGGAAGAATCCATCAGTACAGCAATCTACATTGTCGTCTTACTTTAGGAAATTGCCATAGCCACACTAACCTGCAACAACCACCGCCCCAAGCAGCCATCCACAGCAGACCCGGACCCTTCACCAGCAAAAAGAGTATGACTCGCTAAGGGTTCAGATGGTCCTTAGCATTTTTAGCAATAAGGTATTTTTAAATAAGTTATGTACATTGTCTTTTAGACATAATGCTATTACACACTTAATAGATTACAGTATACTATAAACATAAATGCACTGGAAAGCCAAAAAAAAGTATGTGACTTACTTTATTGGGATATATACTTTATTGTGGTGGTCTAGAACCAAACTTGCAGTATCTCTGAAGTATGGCGGTACTTTGCTAGAGGCAAGCTGCAAATTTAGCCCTGAGTTTCCTGGTGGCTGGCGGATGCAAAATGGAAAGCAGAGGTCATTACGTCGTTCATGGTGACCATCAGACAACAAAACAGCAGTTGCTTAGGAGAAGCATAGGTCTTCGTGGTACACACAACTGAGAAATTTCCCTGAAAGTAGATACTGAATTAGATGATAATTATGAATCTAATGGCTACATAATCATGAATATCATGGGGCCCTTTATTGTAATGTTCCTCTTGTAGGCTAACGTATGGAATTATGGGGAAAAAAACGATGCTATCCAAACACTTAGCTGTTTGGTTGGGCTTATCTAAATATAAAATAGATGGTATCCAGAGAAATAGATGAACTATATGTCCTCCGTACGGTCTCCCATAAATATTTATTTATTTATTTTTACAGCTGATTTTTTAATAAGTATCAGGTAGCCAGAAGTTCAAGATTTTACACTCATTGATATTGTCAAGCACCAGGAATGGTACTATTTTTTATTAGTTAAACCAGAGCCATAATCATAACTAAGCCAAAATTAGGATTGCCATCCACTTATGAAAGTTGAGTGGTCCAATAAGTATAAAAGCCTAGTATAAGGCTAATTCGTGTTCATACTGAAGCCTTTTGGAGAATAGGCCTTAAAATATATAGAACGTATTTAAAGAGGTTTTGATTGTACTAGCCAAAAGGAGCCTGGTAGAAATGCTTGTGTTAAGAGTTCATTTTTTAAAAAGCTGGATTTACCGACAAATTGCTATTGAGCATTTGATATATTCAGCAGACATAGGTTGTAATTTACCTTGCAGACTTTCTTAAGGCTACTTTCTTTCTAAATTATACTTTATGGGGGTTATAAATTAGCAATTTTTTAATAATCATCTTTAATGATTAAGTATTATTTAAGTCAGATCACTCAACTATGAATGAATGAATATTCATGGAAATCTGCAGGTCATCTGTTACATAGCAAGCAGTGCTATGCTAGGTCGAGTTATTTTAAATAACAATCTTTTTTGTAAGTAGAGAACTTACACAAGCAGTCATTGCTATTCTCCACATTAATGCTCAGAAAAAATGTTATTAAAATGATCTTTCCAAAATGAATTATGAAGCCCCATGAGAATGACATGGCTATTTGTGGTTACACATTTTACTAGAGGGTTAATAGTTTTAAAAGATGCAGTTATGTAATGAGTTACAACAATACATTTTAATCCCAAGTTTTAAATTAGTGTGAACTTTGAATTCTTCTGGATAGATTCCTTCATTTTCTAAATAACAAAGCTAGGACTGCGACTTACCCAGTTATAAGGTTAATGGCAAATACCACGTTGTCATATATTTTAAATGGTGTACATTACAACATGTTCTCTGTAAAAATCATATAAATAACTTCCCCATAGATTATTAAAAGTGTTAGACTAGGGATTCTTAAAAAACTTTTTTCATCAAATTCTTCGATTATTAATCCTGCGAAGTCCATGTAATAGAAGATTTTGTCTACAACAATATAGTTGCTTTTTTAATTAGAAACATAACCACCGGTTATAGTTCCTAATCAGTGTAAGTAAGTAGTTGTTAGGAGAGGGGATGTGTTTCTAGTCCAAATGAAGATTTCCTTTTGAATTTTTGAAGTAATGGAAATAACCCAGACTTTACAGGCCCCAGAAATTTGGGAACCTCAGCTTTAAAAGTACTATACCAGTCTTAAACAGTTTTCCTGGACATGTGAATTGATGCCTTCTTCTTCTCTAACAAGCAGGAATATTCTGTTTGTCTTCATTGAGTGTTTAAAAATAATCATGCCTATTTCAAGGAAAAAATCTGTGGGGCTAAGATTCAGAAAAAATAAGTGCTAGATTCAATCATATACCTTTGTCTTTCTCTTTGGATCAACCTTTCAACAAGCATAAAAGATGTACCTTTTTTCTTGTGCTGAATCTAAGATTAACTGTAGTTTTGAGAATCTTGAATATAGTCTCTTGTTCACCTTTTTTTTCCTTTTCTGGTTTCCCCTAAACCCTAGATTCATTTAAAAGCTGAACTTCTAAAGGGCACTTATATAGTGTAATTGTTTAATAAAAAGCAAACCTTTTCATGAGCAATATATATTGCATAATAAGAAGTATTCCTTTACTTTTCAGTACTATACTGAATAGCTTTTTACAGTAGAATCTCACTTAGAGGATATCTTAAAACTTAACACAAAGTGTTTATGCAACATGTTATAAAACAGTTCTATTAAGGCACATTTGGATCTTTGGATATGTGACTTGCACACTGCATCAGTAAGTTGGCAGCTTGCTTTCTTTAAAAACATCAAAAGTTTTAAAAGGTTTATTTCAGTGCATGTGTTAGTGTTTTGTGTGTGGTTCTTTGTTCCTGTTCTAAACTGTTATTAACCACTGAAGGGAACCTTCTCCCGGGTTTGGCCTTTTGGTATTCACAGTGTATTCAAAACCTAATTACAGATTAGTCTATATTTGAGACTTTTAGAGCAAGTATCAGAAGACCCAAAAAGAAAATGAGAGTGGCAATATCATTTCATGTAGAGATAAAGAGACCCAAAACATGAATGGGTGTCAAGTCATCTGAAGAAAAGAAAAAAGAGAAGGAACTTCATTCACTGAGATGGTTTATAAGTTGGGGATTATGGGAATATTCATGACTCAATCAAGAAGCACAATGAATTGATGTTTGAAATAGCTCATCTTTTAAGTAAACATTGGATAAATGGAAAGTAGACCCAGTATTCACTGCATGTAGAAATAGCTATTTCTGTATAACAGAAATAGCAGTTTGTTAATCCCTTCCTGAGTTGGTTTAACTTACCAAGTAAATCACAAATTTTATTCTTTATTTATGAATATTTAATTCAAATATTTAATGGAAATGAGAGTTTGCCTTATAATTAGTCAATGCTGATCCATACACATATGTCTGAGAGAAAGTAATTTCTATTTTTTTTTCTTTTTTTTTTTTTTTTTTTTTGAGACGGAGTTTCGCTCCTGTTACCCAGGCTGGAGTGCAATGGCGCGATCTCAGCTCACCGCAGCCTCCGCCTGCTGGGTTCAGGCAATTCTCCTGCCTCAACCTCCTGAGTAGCCGGGATTACAGGCACGCACCACCATGCCCAGCTGATTTTTCGTATTTTTAGTAGAGACGGGGTTTCACCATGTTGACCAGGATGGTCTCGATCTCTTGACCTCGTGATCCACCCGCCTCGGCCTCCCAAAGTGCTGGGATTACAGGCTTGAGCCACCGCGCCCGGCAAAAGTAATTTCTAATGATGAAATAGTTACAATAATATTTTTTGAAATTTTAAAGCACTGTAATACCAAAGCATTAATTTGAAGGATCAGAAAGTAGGAAGTTTTTGTTGCTAACACTCAACTTCATTGTTTATGGATAACTTGGGTTTTCTCTGCAGCCAGATGGCATAGTTAGTATACAGACATTCTTGGAAACTTATATCAAAATTTAAGATGAATGAATTTATGAGAAATAATTCTGCTTATTTTTAATGTAGCTTTCTAGAAAAGCATGAAATCAGAATGTAGTTTCTAAAGCTGCAAGTGAATATATATATACATAGTCAGCATCTTTCAGCCTTGATAAGAAGATGCAATCATTAAGCTGAAGGGATTTTTTTTCCCACTTGTGGTGCTGGACCTGAGTATGCTGTTCGGTGTTGCTTGTCTGGTTCAAGTGTGACCCACCAGCTTTCCTTGACCTTCATTATCTATGTGAATTTTGCCTCCTTTTCCCAGCTTGCTCTTGCTCTTCTGATCCTGTCTTCAACCCTCTTGATCTCCAGTGTAATATTCTTGAAGCCACCTGTTATTTTTTCTCTTTGAAAACCACAGCCCTTATTTTCTGTGCCATATTTCAGGGAACTTCATTCATTTATCATGTATTGACCATACACAGTGATCCAGGCATTATTCCAGACACTGAAGATGCCGAGCTTTTTTTTTGTCCCATTTTGTCCTCTTGTATTTTTCTCCAAGGCTTTCCCCAAATGTGTATTTATTTAGTCTCCTCAAGAAGGCATAATCTTCATCAGAATGTGATAGCATATTATGTACTGTTTGGTCATCCTTAGGCATAGGAATACTTAGGAGGTGTCAGTAACTATTTTGTTCCTCTTTACTGAAATGCATCTTATTTTAAGGCAAAGGTAATACTTTAGAAAAGACCAAATAGACTTAAAATAACAGCATTTGCTTTGTCACTTTGAGCTTTACTTTATTATGAGTTAACGTACGGTAGCAGACTGGGTATAGTAGCTCACACCGTGTAATTCCAGCAGTATGTGAAGCTGACTGCGGAGGACTGCTTGAGGCCAAGACTTCGAGACTAGCCTGGGCAACATAGTGAGATGCCATCTCGACAAAATTTTTTTTTTTTAATTAGCCAGGTGTGGTGCTGCATGCCTGTGGTCCCAGCTACTTGGGAGGCTAAGGTGGGAGAATCACTTGAGCCCAGGAGGTCGAGGCTGTAGTGAGGCGTGTTTGCATCACGGCACTCCTGGGTGACAGTACAAGACTCTGTCAAACAAACAAACATAGTAGGAGATGTAGTGTGTGTTTCTTAGAGCAGTGTAGACAAAGCTAACTCTCCAGGCTTTAATGTCCCCATATTTAGCAATGATACCTGCAGGGTTGTATGAGAACCAAATGAAACACCAAATTTGGAAATGCATAGTAGATACATCATAGAATGAGAGAGTAAGCCAGGAATGCTTCCCAGAGGTAGGATATCACCTGCATTCTCATATCACTTTATCAAGTGCATTGCGACAGTGAAAGAACAGAGAAATGAATGTTTTTGTAGATAATGTTTAAAGGATACATTTATCATAATTGCTCTTTTAACACTCACCTCCAGTCTCCCCTCCCTTCACACCTCCTGCCCCATTACTTCCTGTTAACCTAATTAAGTGCCTTTTGTCATTCCTGAGGTTTCAAGGCATGGTAGTACTGTCTCCTGATATTCTAATTGTAAATATTTAAGGGAAATTTGGCATTTTTTCGTTTAGTGGTTTTCGTGTTATATTAAATAGTCTTTTTGCTTTTATTTAGGAAAAAAGCTGTTTACCTCTCAATTTTAGAAGAATTTGATTTTCATTTAGGGCTTACAGAGTGAGACACCTGCATCAGAGTGGCTCTTGGTATCTTTCAATTCAGTTGGATCTTGCTCTGAAATAGTCTCTTGTAGGGAGTGAGGCTGCTACACCGAATGCCTGCAGTAGTCCGTCCAGTTTAGGATGGAGGTCACGGATAGGGCAAAAGGATGGGTAGATCTGGCTTGCGGCTGCCCTATTGTACTCAAATTGTGTATCAAATAGAGTTGGATTTCTTCTCTTCATACAGTATAGCATTCCCAAGTAGAAATATTTCTTAATGAAATGTGGAGAGAAGCACCTGTTTGAGATTTCCATGTATTGCCTGATTTAAGTTAGATGATTTTTTTTTTTTGAAGACCACATTTATTTCCAGAATCGTAGGTAACAATTTAGAAAATGTCTTTCTCCTAACTTCCCCACTTTTTAAAACTCCTTCAACTGATGAACTGATGTGAAACTTTCTTACATTCGCTGGAAAAAAAAAATTGGTTAAGCTGTTTCTAAGCAACTAGATGAATTAATTTTAAAACTAAGAATCTGGTCTTATTTGGGGAAGGAAAAAATGTTTACTGATTTGTCTGCTGTTTAAAAAATGGAAGTGAGCCTACCAAAAAATTGAGACTAAAAATCTAAGAGATGGATTCAAGTTTTTTTTTTTTAGTTTCTCTAGTTTATATATAAGGGGGTAATGCTGCCTTCATAATAATTATTATCATATTTTCTGAATAGATAGTTTGATTAAAACAATTGGACTTCCCACACATACAAATTTTATATTAGTCTGAATCTAATACCTAGAATTAGAAGTGCTTCAGCCAGGCATAGTGGCGTTTGCCTGTAGTCTCAGCTACTCAGGATGCTGAGGCAGCAGGATCAGTTGAGCCCAGGAGTCTGAATCTAGCCTGGCCAACACAGTGAAACCTAGAAGTGTTAAATTACTGGAAAAATAATATGAAAGAATGAACTATTGGAAAAAGAATATGAAAACGTTATGTTCTTTATATGCAACCACTGTTGGCTTTGTTGAGCTCTTGCAATGCTAATAAGAATTCATAAAAAGGACAATTCTTCATTTTCTTGGGTACTCATCACGAATGCTGCCTCACTGATAAAAAGGAATACTTATATCTTCAATTGTAGATTATTTACTTTTGAATATAAAAGATATAAATGTCAAATATTAAATGCATCTTACATAGTTTTCCTATATAGAGAAAGTAGAATGATTACCAGTTTTGCCTGGGTCACTGAATTTGAACCAGCCAACACACCTTAATTGGTAATTTCCACTAATATGTTAAATTACATGAAAAGGACAAAAATATTTATCATGCTTACTTTAACCTATGTTTTAAAATAGGAGACCACACACAATGGCTCACACCTGTAATGCCAGGACTTTGGGAGGCCAAGGCAGGAGGATCACTTGGTCCCAGGAATTCAGGACCAGCCTGAACAACAATGAGACCCCTGTCTCTACGAAAAAAAATAAAAATAAAAAATTAGCCAGGTGTGGTGGCACGTGCCTATGGTCTCAGTTATATGGGAGGCCAAAGCGGGAAGATCACTTGAGCCCAGGAGGTTGAGGCTGCCGTAAGCCCTGTTCGCACCACTGCACTCCAACCTGGGCCGCAGAGCAAGAACCCCATCTCAAAATATAAAATAAAATAGGAGATGTGTGACTACGTTGGCAATGAAGTAGTATAGATAATGACTTTTCTACTTTTCATAGGGTATTGGCATGTACTGTGAATAGTTCATGCTTATGGAGGAAATCTCATTTTAGACAGATTATATATTTCATTTAGAAGTCTATAAACATGTAAACCTAAAATAAATAATGTAAATTTACCTCTAGTGGCTCTGGTGTTTTTAAACTTTTCTTATTTATAGCTGGCAAAGTACTTTTTTCTGTGTGTTTTTATAGAATCATTGTGCTTCTCATGTTTGTTGCAAGCATCTCCCACAGTTTCCTTTGTCTTTTAATTTTATAACATATAAGTGAAAGTATACATTTCAATATGGCCATATTGATTGATCTTTTCCTTTGTAATTCTTATTACTTTATACTTAAAAAGTCATTTCCCAGTCTAAGGCTCCCTATATTATCTTTTAGTTTTTTTAAATGGCTTCATTGTTTTATATTTTCCTGTGTTTCAGACATTGCTAACTGTGGGTTCTTGATTGGGCTTTAGAAAATCTGAGAATTCCTTAAAAGTATGTACATAATTGTACATGTACTTAATACATGTTTTTTCCATGTTAAGAGTCCACAGCTTTTTATTAGATTCTCAAAGGGGTCCATCAGTCTTTCTTCCCAATTCCAAAAAATGTCTGAGAGCTATTGCTATAATGCATCTGGACTTGATTTGGATAAAAGGTAATATGGTGAGACTCATGTTTTTTCCCTTTCCCCAGATAGTTAAGTATACCAACCATTTGGTAAATAATTATCTCCTGATTTGTGATACCTTTGAAAAATAAATTTGTTTTTCTTTATTTTTATCTCCACAGAGAAAGTTAGAGAAATTCAAGAAAAACTTGATGCTTTCATTGAAGCTCTTCATCAGGAGAAATAAATTAAGTGAGTAAAAATTCTATAACTGTATCAGTGTTGACTAAATACAAAATTACACTTTCCTTAATAGTTTATCATTCTGTTTCACTTACATCCCACTTGTTACTTATGCTGTAATTTCATTGGCATGAATTTAGCTGAAACTAGCTCCCGAATTTCACTTCTGTAATGTTCCTTTGAATAACTTGATTGCCTTCTGGTGGAACTAAAAGTATCCTCTAGAACTCATTTCAGATAGAACAAAGGTGAACAGATAGCTAAGATATTGTGTAATATGCAAGTGACTCATATTTTCTGCATGTAAGGAATTGAACTGTAGTTGACATTGTTTTATTCCTCATTGCCTATAGTCTTATCAATAATTATGTGTATGTTGAGTATTTAACTTGCAAAATTTTTATTTGACTTAATTAAAATTTTAATGATTGTTCTTAATCCATATCTCTAAATTTGTTTAAAAACATTTACATAAGCCTTTTTCCTGCTTAATTTATATAGCCTTAGAATTCAGTACTCCTCTTAATGCATTTACTTTTTTTGACTGATTCTGTTTTCTAGCATTAGAAGCATGTTCCTAATAAAATACATATTTTAAAGCCTTTTCTTTAGTAGTATAATCAATTCACTGTTGCTGAAGAATTGTAATAAGTCAGTTGCCTTTTTTTTTTTTTTTTTTTTTTTTTTTTTTTGAGATGAGCTCTCGCTCTGACACCCAGGCTGGAGTGCAGTGGTGCAATCACAGTTCACTGCAGCCTCAACTTCCTGGGCTCAAGCAGTCCTCCACATCAGCCTTTAAGGAACTGGGGCCACAGGCTCATGCCACCATGCCCAGCTAATTTCTTTAATTTGTTGTAAAGACGGGATTTCACCCTGTTGATAAGGCTGGTATTTGCTTTGATAAAAAAAAAAAAAAAGTCGAGAAAAGAAAACTGCTGTAGTTAAGTCATTATCACTTCAAATATTTTGTCACTTTTGTCTATGAGCCTTACCCTACAGACAGCCTGCAGCAGGGTCAGAACTAGAAGGAGTAGAAATGTCAAAGGTTCTTTCCCTAGCTACACTCAGTTCAGTTCAGAAAAGGCTCTTAAACCAAACTACTTACTTTCCTCTAGTGTCAGGAAAATGTGTTTGAGAAAGCAAGGTGGAAAGAGAAGCACAGCTTATGTGGTGCATCAGTCAGAACAGTATGACAGCAATGAAGGAGAGAAACAAGACTTAGAAAACTTGAAAGTTTTGTTACTTTGTTTCATTTGTTTCTTTAATAAGTTAAGACAGGCCAGTGCAGCTACTCATGCCTGTAATCCTAGCACTTAGGGAAGCCTAGGTGGGCAGATCACTTGAGGTCAAGAGTTGGAGACCAGCCTGACCAACATGATGAAATCCCATCTCTACTAATTAAAAAAATTACCTAGGCGGGGTGGTGGGCACCTGCAATCCCAGCTACCTGGGAGCCTGAGGCAGGAGAATCACTTGAACCAGAAGGCAGAGGTTGCAGTGAACTGAGATCATGCCACTGCACTCCAGCCTGGGTGACAGAGAGACTGTCTCAAAAAAAAAGTTAAGACAGATATATGGAAATATACAAAAAAAGATAATCATCTTTAACACAAGCCATAATTTTTGTGTTTTATAAGTGCCCATGTTCATAAATGTTTTCTATATCTTCTGTGTATGAATATTTTATTTTAAAACCATTAAGTGTCACGATATCATCCTAGTCATGATAGTTACCATGAATATTTAACTATTTGAGATAAACATTTTTAGTACCTTCTTGATCTCTCCTTTAGCACCAGAGCTTATATGATCATTTTGTTTACCGATCTGTATGTGCTTTGCGGGGGAAAAAAATCAATGAAAGCCACAAAAACCCCATTAAAAGCATGAGCTGTATTTCTGGTTGTTTTTTTTTTAAAAAAAACAAAATGAGGAAGCTGAAAACCAACCGGTGTTTCACATATTGGTGTCTCTCCTCTCAGCTGATCAGAGTTGCCATTGCTGCTGCTACCTGACTAGTCTCTAAGACCCTTTTCCACCCTTGTAACTTAAGACTCTGTGAACTTTTACAAAGTATCTGTGAACTGGACAGATGATCTGTTTTGTACGCTGCAGATTCATTTAAAAGAATTAATCTGGCAGAATGGTAACCTTGCTTCTTTCTGACCATTTTATAAAAGTTACCAAGGACCCTTTTCTTACCTAAGGGATACCTTCTCAATTATAGTTTTAACATGTATAGGATTCCTAAGTAACTTATTCTGATATTTGCTGAAGATGTTTATACTCTATACAGCCATACAGAGATTCATCCCCAATTAATTTTAGTATATGCTTTTAACTTTTTTCTACAGGAAATGAATTCTAGTATATTTTAATTTGTGTTTGATTAAAAAATCATTCTAATATTGTTATGGTAGGTGATAGACTAAGTTTAGTAAAATTAGCAAACAAGCAGTTAGGTGTCTTCATTTTTATGATCATGCAGTAATAAACTTAGTTTAGAAAATTTGCATTTGTCTCCCCACCTCAATTTGTCAAATGGGTTTATTTTTACAGAATCCTACTCAAAATATAATCAGCTCTGCATACATCTGAAGAATGAAAACATCAGAGTCTTTTGTCCAGCCTCTTTTTCTTCTGCTGTTCCACCTTTCTAAACATACAATAAAGTCATGGGATAAAAATAATTGATGTGTGTTATGGGCGCTTTAACCATCAGCTGCCTTTCAAATGGAAGAACAGTGGGAATGGATTAACATCCTATTTTGTTGTACTGAAGTGACAGATTGGAATAATAATTGGTATGGCCATTAGGTTCAGTCCTTGGAGATAAGAAACTTGCTCTCTATTTGTTGTCTTATTTATGGTGGCAGTAGTTTAACTGATTAACTGAGGTTACTCGTTGTCAGTTTCTTTTCCAGAAATATAATGCTAGGTGTTTTGAAATCTTATATGACAATTTTTTAAAACTTATCAATTGTATATAAAATCATAGTAGCCTGCGAAATCATTGTGTGTGTCTGTAGTATTCTCTTCCTGGAAACTATCTGATCATGATAATTCAGTTTACATTCACCACATGAAAGAAAAGAAAGAAGAACCCCTAAACAGATTAATTTGGATTGTAACAACTCAGTGTACATTGAGTGAAAGAAATTTCAACCCTTCATAGCCAGCAAAGAAATTTGCCATGAAAGTTAAGTCAGTACCAGCTTACCTATTTGGTACAGTTGCTGTTTTCTCGCTATCTGTATCCATTTGAAATTGATTTATTTTAGATGTTGTATACTTAAGTTAGGCTTTCTGTTAATAGTGGTTTTTTTCCTGTTGACAGAGCCACTGGATTATGACACAAGATGAGGAAGATTAAGGATAATCAATTGACAAATTTCATTTAGAATATCAAACACTTCAACCAGGCATCAGAAAAAGGCCTCCTTTCATAAGGCTATTTTAAATAGGAATTATTTCAACAATTAGAGTAATGTTGACCATCCCCCTGTTAGCCTAATAAAGAAAAAATTAGTTTAATTTATTATATTTTAATTACAGTACTACCCTCACAACATTTTCATGTGTTTTAAGTAAGTATTTTTTAATTGGCTAAAGGACATTTAAGCAAAGAAATGCTTTTTTTACTTAAAATATCTATCTCATTTGCCGCCTTTTCACTAAGCCTTTACTTTGTTAGTAAAAATGTCTGTTGTGTGATGTTTTTTTGTTTCACAGTTTGATAATCTTATCATTTTCTTGGAATTGTTTTTGGTAAGAGCTCCCTTGCTACTTCTCATTTTATTGTTTTACATCAACACATGCTTTGTTGTGATCCCTCAAGAGGTGACACTTGGTATTCAAGGTCGGAGGATGTGAAAAGATACTTCAGAAACTGGGAATTCCGCACATGTTTGTTTTATACTGTTTGATAAGAAAAGTCAGTCCAGTTTTAAGCAGCATAGATGCGCTGGTGGGCGCATAGTCAGGAACCTTTTCTATTTTTTAGGCCTGGGGACGGCAGTGAATAGAAAGGGAGGAGAGCTCTGTTACCTTCCATTCACAGATTAGGAGATCACCTTACTGGGTACACCCCTGTAACCAGTGCTTACAGGTTAATGCATGCGAATGAATATTTTTGCAGTTGTAAAGCATAACAATTACAACTACATATCTATTTCTAAAGAATAAAACAGGACAGTATTTAATTCTGTCAACTATAGACAGAAAAAAAAATGCCTTCAGCTGTATTTCCACAGATTTCTCCCAAGGAAAAGGCTGGTACTAGTCACTACTATTGTTACATCCCTTTGTATAAGTTTTAAAAAGAGGTGGAGGGAGATCTTCATTTCTTTGAGGAAATCAATATTGTATCTTATATGAATAGATGTTAACAACTAATATTAACTAAATGTCCCACATGAGAGTCCTGATATTCTCCCCATCCCCCACAGTAATGTGGCTTCTTTCATGGATTTGTTTTTCCTTCTTTTTAGCTGATCTTATCCTAAGCATGCTTTATGTTTCCTTGAAAGCTAGGTATTTACTAAGTGTGGATGTTATTGAAAGAAAATACAATTCAGTCTCAAACAGTAAATCTTGTGTCTTGTGTCTGTACAAAAGTTAGAAATGATTCAAATTTAAACAACAAGACACTAAATAGACAGAAGTGAAATTCGAACTAGCCACACAAGCATTTGGTTTTATGTCAGAACTTGCAAAGGGTGGAGTGAGCAAAGCTCTGTATGGAAGATTGAACAACTGTAAATAGATTATATCCAAAATTAATTTGGTCGGGATTTCAGTTTTAAAAATCAGTGTACCTAGGCAGTGCGCAGTAGGAAATAGTGGCTCTTGCAGCTTCCCAGTTTAACCGACTGTGCTGTGGTTAAACTGGGTGATAGTTGCAGGTGAAACAATCAGCTTTCTCATAGTTTATTATATTGCCCTCCCTTTGTATTCCCATTTTCCACACTTTTTTTCATCAGACTTCTTTCTGCAAATTATTCAGCTTCCAAATGCAAATGAATGGTGTAAACATAAGTAGGAAACATAGCAGAGAGTGGTGTTTCCTGACCTCACATGTTGGAATTTTACATAGGATAAGAGTCAGAGTATAGGTGTGAAATATAAAATCTTTAATTATTTTGTATTTATTTATTCTAGATATGTGTATCTGAGGAAAGAAATGTGGTATTTTTGCTTTCTAATAAAGGGGATCAAAGTCATGGTTTTTATCTCAGTTCTCTAAGCTGGTATATGTAATAGCTGAGCAGTATGGAAATGTACTTTAAAATATGCTTACCTTGTGAATGATCCTGGCTACATGTTGTTTAAATATTTAAAACTTACCTTGTTTTCACATGTGCACGGTGAATGAACTTTGTATTATTTTTTTAAAACCTTCACATTACATGTAGATATTATTGCAACTTATATTTTGCCTGTGCTTGATCAAAGGTCATTTGTGTAGATGACTAATTAAAAAATATTTAAATCACATTATAATTCTATTATTGGAGAGCATCTTTTAAATTTTTTTCTGTTTTAATGAGGGAAAGAGAAACCTGTGTACCTAGGGTCATTATTTGACCCCATAGTATAACCAGATTCATGGGCTAACAAGCTCTTAATGTGGCTTTTCCCTGAATGCTTAAATTTCCCATGCCTTGCATTTCACAGTTGTACTCCATGGTCAGCCAGTGCTTTTTTTCACATCGTGATACTTGTCAAAAACATTTTGTTATTTTTCTTGGTAAAATACATAAAAAAATGTTTTCTAACTGCACTTTGCTGCCAAGGCTGTCATTTTCATTAATGCTGCTAACATGTTCATATGAGGCTTACTCAAAAGTTATAACTAAGTCTTAGAACTGGAAGGAATTTTAATTCCATCTACCATCTGATTATAAACTCCTGTTACTCACTTTGTTACTCCTCTCAGAACTTTGCTCATAAATGATCCCTACTAAATATTTGTTGATTATTGAATATATAAAGTTAGGTAGAGTGTAGTGTGCCTTCTTAATTCCTTCAGAAGATGTATAGGCAAGAACATGTTTCAATCATGTTAGCATTTGTTTTCTTTATCAGTGCTGACAGACTGATCCTAGTGTGAGGCCCCATACTTTTATTTTAAGCTAGGTTTTCATCCTTTGTGTAATTCAAGTTCAGAATCTTCATGTATCAAAAAGTTAGAAGAATTTACTTACTAAAGATTTAATAGAGCAATTTATGTTTTTTAAAATGTCCAATTGAAGTATTAATATATTTATCAAATCAAAATAGCTACCATGTGCTTATAGATAACACAGATATATTATAAAATACGTTTTAAAATAGTCACCCGATTTGTGATAACTAAAAGTCATGTTCTGCTACTTACCTACCTCTTTGATTAGACTTAGTCTAATACTAGACAGTATTAGACTCAGTTGATAAGTGTAGAAGACTTAAGCGTTCAAACAAGTACTACAAAAATTGTTAAAGGTTCACAAATAGGATACAGTATCAGGAAAGTTTAAATGTGGGTGACCTCTAGCTCAAAAAAGACAGCTTCTAAAACTAAGGGTAAGAAAAACTTGTAAGGCATTAGTTTAAATTTTTATCCTAATATGGCAGAACTGAGCTTGAAAACTGAGAGTATGTATGTGATTCCTAAGACTTCTCGTGAGTTATGGTCACATTCTATAGAACCAGTGGTAAGATGTATTTGTGGTCATGTCACTGACAAGGAGGTAAATGCTACTTTGAAATGCTTGTAAATGAAAATCGTTTTGTTATTCTTTGTGATAAAAAATTCTTTTTCCTGGTGTTAGTACTTTTGATTCATTAACCCAGGTGTAAACTTTACCTATCCATGTATTTGAGAAGTTTCAAAGATCTTTTTTTTGACAGAACTAGGCCAGAGGCACCACTGAAGATCCAGTCACAATGCAGCAATACTGCCAGCAGCCACCCACAGAGATATGTCTTGACGGCTGTATTAAGGATCCAAGTTACAGTCTTTAATGTTTAGAACACAGTATTCATTCTGCTGCTTACTCTTGTAGTTATTAAATCACAGAGCAACAACGTGGAAATTAGAACTGTATCCATTTGTCACAAAATATGCCTATGGTTTGTGTGACCTAATACTTTCCAAAAGGTCTCGAGACCGCTAATATTTGTGAGAGAATATGTAGGGAATAGGTTAATCCCGTCTTTTTGCTTTGCTGAGCTTTATCTGAGATTAGGCCAGAACATCAGAAAGCAATACTGCCTGGGCTGCTACTTACCTACCTCTTTGATATTACGTCCTTAGCTTTCACAGGCAATGCCATATAACACATCTATTGGAAGAAAATACACAGTATATTTTGTAATAGTCTAACCTAATGACATGCCTTGGTTATCACTGAAATTCGTTAAGGGTTACTAGACAGTGCCAGCAGTTTCCCCTCCAGACAAATGTTTGTACTGCTTTCCTTATGGCAATGAGAACTCAAGACCTTAACATTTTCTTTCCTTCAGCTGCCAGGAAATGCTGGAATTAATTGCCCTCTCAACTTCATGAAGGAATGAACCTAACCATTTTTCTGGTTCCTTAGTTTGTGTTCTATTTTTGTTGTTAATCCCTCTTTCTATACATCTTAACACAGAAATAGGCCTGTGTTACTAACAAAATGTTATTACTTATTTCTCCTTAAGAAATATATTTGTCTAGAAGGTTTGTCAAGAGTTCCCACATTTGCCGTAATGCTCCATCCAGGTGGTACACAGCCACTCCCCTTGCATGCCAAATGTATATAATGTTTTTCCACAGTCAATTAATGTATATATAGTAACACATCAGGAATCACCTCAAGGACACAGTACACACCCAGTGACAATAATATGCCTGCCTCCCCGCTGCCATGAGCAACACTTCACAGTAGCAGGAGGTGTCTGATGTGTGTTGAGAGTAAGGGTGCAGAGAGATACCTAAGTTTGCGGCCATTTCAGAAATATTAACACATCCTAACTCAGGGCCTATTATGAAGGTCTGAGCAGGACGTGGAACATTGCAAAGAAGTGGACTAAAACTGGCCAGCAGCATTTTGAGATCCATCTGGAAACTCCACTGAATTCTTTTTTAATGGTCAATATCCTATCTTGCCAAGGATTGGTCCCATGAAACATTTTTGGTTTTCCTTTAAAATTTTGAAACTAAGAAGAGAACTTGAGTCCAGAGCAAAGAAACCAGTATGTCTTGTGTTTTGCTCCCTTTATCACAGACAGTATTATTTCCATTTTATAAATGAGAAAATCAGCTCATGGTTTGCACAAGGTTATTCTAGTTGAATGGCAAAGTTGAAATTTGAAAACAAGGATGATTACAAGCCTATGCACTTTCCAAAATACGCTCCCTTTGAGAAATACTTTCAGGAAAGTAAACATTTATGATATTAGGAGCACAATGGGGCACATAATATACCTAGAAAGTGCAAAATGACCTAACTCATAACAAAAAATCTGTGATCATCTTTCCTAATTATATGAGGCTATTGTTGCATTGCAAGAAAGGAACTATCCGCAGAGATGTGTGGCTGCCTAAGAGACCTTAAGTGGACAAGAAGATAATGAGATTCTGGAGGTTCTAATTTCATGTTAACTCTAGTCCCTAAGTTTTAAGTGTAAAACATAAGTGCTCTGCAATTCTCAAGATACTAATAATGTTAATTTTCTCATTTTATCCTGTGCAGGTTCTCTCAATCTTTTTTAGTTATTCCAAGTATTAAAATATGGGATTACTCTTCCCTCAGTTTTAAAATCTTGATTGGATATTTTATTTTTCCAAATTACTCCTTTTTTTTTTTTTTTTTTTTTGAGACAGGGTCTCTCACTCTGTCCTCCATGCTGGAGTGCAGTGACACAATCACATCTCACTGCAACCTCGACCTCCTGGGCTCAAGTGATCCTCCCACCTCAACCTCTCGAGTAGATGGGACTACGGGAGCACACCACCATGCCTAGCTAATCTTTTTTTTTTTTTTTTTCCAATTTTTAGTGGAGATGAGATCTCAATATGTTGCCAAACTGATCTCCAAATTCTGAGCTCAGGCAATCCTCCCACCTTGGCCTTCCAGAGTGCTGGGTTACAGGCGTGAGCCACCTCACCTAGCCCAAATTACAACTTTCGACTCTTTTTTTTTTCCTAATAAAATTACTTTGAAAGAAAAGCTATTAGCAAAAGCCTTTAAAATTTCAACTGCATTTATATTTCAGGAATCTCATGTACATTCTTGTTTTCTTGCCTTGAGATTATATCTGGTTTCCCAAGACTATTAGGACCGAAAGAGATATTTTCATGCCAAATTCTGTATGAGTTATCTTACGCGCATCAGAACATCTCTAATATGAATGCTTAATTGAACATCTCTGCCATTTGCTGCCTCTGGCATGCCATAGGCTCTTGGCACCATCACAAAGCCACTCCCACTTTCATACTTTAAGATTTCTTTAAACATCTGAGACATTTACATTCTTGTACTAATTGCTCCGGTCATAGCTGAATCAAGATTCTGAGAATGTAATTTTGTTCATGTCAAAAGCATTGTTTTGTTATCCTGTTGGGGGAGTGAGGCATTTGGACCTGGATGCTCCTCCCGTTGGGCGCCCCCCGTTGGTACGTTTCGCCAGCTGTGTGCTCCATGATTGGCTGGGCTTTTGATGTGCAGATACTACAAGTTGGTCACAAACTTGTGTACAATGGGCCTGTTCTGGTTCATGTGAAAATCAACATCCTTTTTTGTGTTACCGGGTGACAGGATGCTACAATACTATTAGCATTTGCAAAGAGCGTGCTCTGTCCAAGGGTGTAACCACAGATCGTGTGCTGCTCAGTTTGTGTTTCTCTATTATGTGAGAGACACAAAGAAGCTGAAGGCTGGCAAAGGCCTGTCAAATCTTGTAATGTAGCGCTCGACCCCCAAACTCCACTTGGCCTCCAAGCATCTCTTGTTCCCTGTCCCACCCCTTTCTCTGAATGGGCTCTGAGGTAGGTAAATGAATTCAGGGGCCTGGTAGGCGGGGGATTCCTTTCTGACCTCATTCCTGTACCATTTGTTTGCAGGCTTGTAGGGGGAGAGGAGGACATTTTGGAATCCTTTGTGTCAAATCATTTTCTTGCAGGTTGGGGAGTTAATGGTAACTTTGTCTGAAGCCGGCCAAGCAGAAAGCCTCCACAGATGAGGCATGGTGTGCTCAACCTCCTCAAAACCACAAGATGAGAATGTGGAAATGGCGAAGTTTCTAGAGCAGATGAGTATGCAGCAAGTCTGGATGTGCCACATCTAATGGGAAGCTTAAACCTCCTGCGTATTTAGGGGTACAGTCGATCATGTTGAATGTTTTCCTCTTTCTGAATCATCATGGTGTTTTCATTGATGCCTATAGTTTGAAAAATCTTTGGTGCATCCAATATTTATATATTCTATACCATTTTGAAAGCCTTCTACTACCTGGCTACCTGTATTTATGGTGTGATTTCAAGAAGTTTTATCATGTTTTTACCTTCAGATTTACTTCATTTACCTAAAAAATGAACTACAGTTTTAGAACAGTGATAACTTATTTTGCAAGAAAAGAGAGAAGCAATTTGCTCAATTAGTGTTAGAGCTAGAAACTCTATTTCCTGATTCCTAGGCAGGTTCTGTTTCTGTTTCGTGAAGGTTTAGATCCAGGGCCACAGGTTCGGTACTTCCAAAGCCAGGCATTTTGTGAAAGAAGTTGGGGATCTCAATATTTAGGTGAGACCTCCCTATTTTCAAATGTTAGCCTCCCTGTTTTCAAATGTAAGTATTAAATGTTAATATACCATGCCCGGCTACTTTTTATGTTTTCGGTAGAGATGGGGTTTCACCATGTTGGCTAGGCCGGTGTCGAACTGACCTCAGTTGATCCACTGGCCTCAGCCTCCCAAAGTGCTAGGATTACAGGCATAAGCCACTGCTCCTGGCCCACCAGTTTAATACGTTTTGTACCCCTCCACTCTTCCATTCTGTCTGCACAGATCAGGTGGCCCCCATGTCTCACCTTCATTGCTGCCATGGGCCTTCATTTTCAACTCCTTTTCATCCTCCACACTCCTGCCACAATGAAATATCTAAAATGCAAACATGATCATTTGACTAAAATCCGTCTCCAGGTAGCTTTATTTCTTCACTGATAAGAGGGTTTAGTTGGATGTTCATTCAAGGTCCCTCTAATGCTGACATTTGTGAAAACTTCAATTCTGTGTTACATAAAACTACCTTATGTAAATAAAACTGCCCTTAATTGGCATATAGCTTTATTATCTCATTTAATCTTTAAAATATATCCATAAGGTAGTTAAGATATTCATTGCGATGGAATGGATATAACTGAATATCTTATTATTTTAAACATTTAATTAAATAGTTTGGTTCTGGCACTAAACTTCTGAGTATTTATTACAAAGCTTTACTGAAGATGTAAAACACTTTCAGAGGAAAATCTTTGCTTTCTTGGCATCTGGAGAGTTTCTTCATGAGTGAATTGCCTTCTTAGATGCCAATGCTTACTCTATACCAGCAGTTGGTAGAGGGTGGTTTTTGGGTCCCTGGGGGTCCTCAAGATTATTTCCACGGTCCACAGGGTCAACATGAGCTTGATAATAATAGTAATATTTGCCCTTTCCACTGTGCTGACATTTGCTGGTTGTACAGAAGCAACAACGCACAGCACTGGAGCCTCGGCGTGAGACACGGCAGTGGCACCACCCGTCCTGACTGGCATTGTGTCATCTTCACTCGCGTGCACTCCTTTTTTTTTTCTTAAAAAAAAAAGTCTGGTACGCAGACAACATATGCATATAAAGGATAATGGTGATCTTGAGAAAAAGTCCTTGTATCATTGTTTAATTCGTGACCTAAATTACCACTTTTTTTCAAGGAACACCATTTTGCTTAAAAGAATGACTGACAAACTATAGAACTCAGACGTGGCAGCCATTTTCTCAACCTAAGCAGAGTGAGTCAGCCACTTCAAGGAAAACCACTTTTGTGTATCTGTTGCCAATGATACAAAGTACACATTTAGGCAAAAATGAACATTTTGAAAAACTTGGGTCTGTCATCAAGCCTGACAGCTTTTCAGTATATGTATTTCTGGTGAGATAGTAATACGAATAGGTGTGATTTTGGGATGTTGTAAAGTGCAAAGTGGCAACAGTTGGAAGATCTGTGTAACCATGGGAACTAATATTTCTCAAATCATTAATGCATTCTGGTAACAAATCAGGCATGGGAGAAGATCCCCACAAAATGGGAGCTAGACCAATGGAGTTTAAGTCACAGAATATGAGAAGTTCATTGATACGGTTTCAGATGCCACATTACAACTAACCTTTGCTAAGTGTCAGTGCAGTATCAGAGAAGACTCACAATGACCTGAAACAGCTCTTACATTATTCTCTTTTTCAATTCCATAACTGTGTGGGGCCAGGTTTTCTGCATCTAGGTCAACCAAAACAGCATGTCACAATAAGCAGATAAGATAATCCAGTTATCTGCTATCAAAGCAGACATTAAAAAGAATTGCAAAAATGAAAGACAATACTACCTGTTGCTATATGTTTGTTTTTCATCAAAAATGTTATTTATGTTAACATGCAGTTTTATTTTTTAAATACATTGAGTAATATTTTTTATTTTTTAAATACATTGAGTAATATTTCTCAGTTTTTTTTTTTTTTTTTTTGAGTAATATTTTTTTTTTTGGTGAGACAGTTTCACTCTTGTCACCCCGGCTGGCATGCAGTGGCGCAATCTTGACTCACAGCAACCTCCACCTCCTGGGTTCAAGTGATTCTCCTGTCCCAGCCTGCCCAGTCACTGGGACTACAGGTGCGCACCACCACACTGGCTAATTTTTGTATTTTTAGTAGAGATGGAGTTTCACCATGTTGGCCAGGCTGGTCTCAAACTCCTGACCTCAAGTGATGTGCCTGTCCCTGCTTCCCAAAGTGCTGGGGTTATAGGCGTGAGCCTCCACACCCGGCCAGTTTTAATTCCTAATATAATAAATACCCATAGATATAACCTGCACAAACAAAAACTTTTCAGGTACTCAATAATTCTCAAGGGATTAAACATTTGATAATCACTGCTTTGTACTATGAGGAATTAGCTATAGGATCAGACCCTTTGTTTAAAATACCTGAAGCTCTGTACTGTCCATGAAAATTACCTGTTGGCTTCTTTACCTGAAATCAGGATATGTTTTATATCAATGGCAAATGCCAGAAGTCAGGCCAGCAAATGGCAGTGATCCCTGGTGTGATGGTTGCATGTTCAAATCAGCTGTACCACTCCACCAGACCTGTTCTCCCTAAGGACATGGTGGTGTCATGTCATTACATTCATTGGATAGTTTTCAGGCTACATCTCACTTGGCCTATTACTGTACTCTGTACCGTTGACCACTTTATCTTTGACGTACTTGCATCTCTTGCTTGCCATTGCAACACACACTTCTGATGTTGCTCCCACCTTCCTGGCTGTTCTTCTCCGTTGTTCTGGCCCTCTCCCAATCTGTATTCTCTTCCTAGATTTTATCCACTCCCATAGCTTCAACTCTCATTTAATTGCCAGTGCTTCCTGATGCCTATTCAACATTATCACTTGCATTTTTCAAAGATACTTCATAACTAAATTCATTGTTACTCTTGCAACCTGTACTCTGCTCTATTTCACTAAATGAGAATATCTTTACATCATTTACCTTTTTGCTCAAGCCAGAAACGAGGGATCATCCTTGACCTTTCCCCCAATCCCATGTCCACATCAAATCATCCACCAAGGCCTATTAATTAGACACGCGGCCAGATGCGGTCTCACACCTGTAATCCCAGCACTTTGGGAGGTTGAGGCAGGCGGATCACGAGGTCGGGAGTTCGAGACCAGTCTGGCCAACATGGTGAAACCTGTTTCTACTAAAAAAATACAGAAATTAGCCAGGCATAGTAGCAGGCGTCTGTAATCCCAGCTACTCAGGAGGCTGAGGGAGGAGAATTGCTTGAACCCAGGAGGCGGAGGTTGCAGTGAGCCAAGACCATACCATTGCACTCCAGCCTGGGCAACAGAACGAGACTCTGTCTCAAAAAAAAAAAAAAAAAAATTTAGACATGCCAGCATCTCAGTCCATCCATGCCTTTCCATCCCTACTGTCACATCTTGGCCCTAGTCATGATCTGCAGGGCCTCCCGACTCACTTGCTCTCTTGCTTCCCTGCGACCTAGCCTCTGTACTATAATAGCCAGATTTTTTTTTTTAAAGTACACATATGATTGCTAATCTCCTGCTTAAAGCCATGTTATGGATTGGCACCATCCTGATAACGTTCAGAGTCACCAAGGCTTTTGAGAGCCCAGTGAGATCTGCCCCTGCCTTCTCCAGCCTCCTTTCCCCGGGTGCCTCAGACGCTTGAGCTTTCAGATCTGTAAGTACACTGTATACTACCTTGGACTTTTGTACCTCCTCTTCTCAACCCCGAACTCCCATTTGCCTAGACAACTCCTACTTATCCTTAGGGCTCTGCTTAATAACACCTCCTCTGGAAGAGCTCTTCCTTGACCTAGCTCCCAACTCAGACTAATTTAAGTTTTTGATATGCTCCTGAGCACCCTAAACTTGGCCCTCTTCGTGCATGTGACATTTCTAGTTACTTACACAGTGTCCATCTTCCCATTGAGATTGTGGATTCTAAGAAATCAGAGACTGCAGCTGATTTCCCCACAACACAGTGTCTGGCACAGTACCTTGTGATCTGATGAATAAATAAGCTTATCTGAATGTTGGGGCCATAACGGATCTTAAAGACCCAACCCTTGTTCAAAAACATGGCAACAATGAATCCCTGAAGGAGAACATAGCAAAGCTAGTTGGTTACAGCAGTGATCTCCGAATGGGAGACCTCCAGGCCCCCTGATTTCTAGCACGATTTTCTTCTCAGGGTGGTATGCTCGTGAGACGCTGGGCTGTGCAGGTATGCAGTACTGCGTTAAGATCCTAGCACTGCTGTTTTCTAGCTGTGCGGTGTCAAATTCTCCTCTAAGCCTTCATTTCCTCCTTTCACTAAGAAAGTGTGTGTGTGTGTGTGTGTGTGTGTGTGTGTGTGTGTGTGTGTGTGTTTTCTCTATCTTGGGGGCTTTGGGGTTAAAATTAGATAATATATTTAAAGCACTCTCAAAGAGTCTAGCACATGGTGAGTGTCCAAAACTGTTAGCTGCTATTATGACACTATGTTGGTTTAAGTTGAGATCCATCAATAATTGTTTCCAAACCAAAAACAATAATGGCATCAGAAATATTGATGGAATCGGCCAGCTGTGGTGGCCTACGCCTGTAATCCCAGCACTTTGGGAGGTCAAGGTGGGTGGGTCACCTGAGGTGAGGAGTTCAAGACCAGCCTGGCCAACATGGCGAAACCCCATCTTTACTCAGGAGGCTGAGGCAGAAGACTAGCTAGAATGGGGGAGGCGGAGGTTGCAGTGAGCTGAGAATTGTACCCCTGCATTCCAGCCTGGGCAACAGCGAGACTCCATTAAAAAAGAAAGAAAGAAATATTGATGGAATCTTGCTCCTTCTGCAGTGTCTGCTCATCTACACTGACACAAGTGCGATTTATTCTCCAGAGGCGTTTTCTCCACTCTGTCTGCTAAGTGAAGAGTTAGTAGACATTTCAGCGTCCTGCTTCCAGGCAGGGCCCAGCTCTGCTTGTGCTGGGGCAATGGGCTTGGGCCTGGAAAAGTAAACAGTCCAGTTCACAGCTCAAGTCCTGTGCATTCATGTATGTTCAGGACAGGCCCCTAAGGGTGTTACCTGTGTGGCACCAACTCAATACGCTGCACTTGGCCGGGCACGGTGGCTCCTGCCTGTGATCCCAGCACTTTGGTAGCCCGAAGTGGGCGGATCACCTGACCAACATGGAGAAACCCCCTGTCTACTAAAAATACAAAATTAGCCAGGTGTGGTGTGGCACATGCCTGTAATCCCAGCTACGCGGGAGGCTGAGCAGGAGAATTGCTTGAACCTGGGAGGCAGAGGTTGCAGTGAGCCAAGATTATACCATTGCACTCCAGCCTGGGCAACAAGAGCGAAACTCCGCCTCAAAAAAACAAAACCAAAAATAAGCTGCACTTATGGATTCTGAAGAAAACGTGGGCTGTCATACAGGTCTGTATTTTTCTTAAGAAGATAGAGAGAATCCAGTTTCAACCCATTTTAGCATTGCTTAATGAAACTCTTACCTTTAGTGCAGGGATATTAACGATGACATTTTTAATGCAGCACACGAGTGTTTTTGTTTGAGGACCCAGTAGAGATGGGAACCCAGTATCAGAGAGCACTGTGGCCACCCCTGAGCTGGCCCTCTGTGCTTACTTTCTTTGACCATTTTTTTCCCTTTGGCCGCTAGGAAGCCCAAAACTAAATTATCAGCGTATCCTTGCCCTCATATGGAGCCTTACATTATATGTCTTATAATCCCCTAGAGAGATAGATGGACCCTTTCATTAGAAAAGCGGGTTCAATCCCTAATTTTATGGTATTAAATTTTTCCTTGACTTGATTTCATTTTGCTACCTTTTATCCCTCATGTAACCTTGATTTCTTCATCTGCATTATTGTGGGAATTTCCAAAAGCTACCTCCTATCCTTTTGTCAAACGAGGCAAAGTGTGAACTTAAACACACAACTATTCAGTAAGTTTGTTCTCTCATGTGTACTGAAGCCAACTCCTTTCCAGGCGGCACGTTGCGTGTCTGTAACTTTTTTGTTGTTGTTTCTTTTCATTCTTCCGTAACATAGGGACAGGGATTAGTGAGGAAAAGCAGCATAGCAGTGCCTTATGAAAATCCAGTTCTTCCAGTCTGTGCCAAGAGCCAAAAAGCCAGCAGGGACCCCGAGGCTGTGGGGCTGGACCGCGGAGCAGAGGCGAGGCCGGTGGGCAGGAGGAGGTGGGAACCCCGATAGCCGCCAGGACTGAATCCGCTTCTCTAATGAAAGGGCCCTTCTTTCCAGGGGATTATAAGAATATTCATGACCCTTGAGATCAGCAGGTGAGGCTCAGCCCTCCCTACTCATCCTTTGGGCAAATAGTTCAGAAAGCCGAGGTTGCCAGGATGAGAAAGAAACAGTGGGAGCTGGGAGCTTTTCCCGCTTCCCCGGCCCCCAACCCCCTTTCATTTTCAGAGGAGGGCAGGGTGGGGGCACTCGTCCTGAGGTGAATCAAGGACTGTGTCTTTCATTTCTAAAGAGCAGGCAGCGAGGCTGAGGCAGAAGTCCCGTGACATGACTTGAGACACAAAATGGTATCTTAGCATCGAAGACTCCCTTTGACAAGAAGAAGAAAAGCCCTTTTCTTCCCTGCCCGGATTAGGCAAGGAGGGAATTCTCCGGAACATGTGTGCATTGTTTCGTGGAGGGCAGCCAGGCTGGCCTGGGGCTTGCCTCCCAAAGTCAGCCCAAGGAAGCTTGTCCCCGTGTAATTAAAAGGGAAGGGAAACAGCAGGGAGTCTTGTTCCGCTGCTGCCCACCAAAGTGGGGTCCCCGGGGGACGGTGTGGCCCAGGAAATTGGCTAAATTAATGGTTATGGGAGGCCTCCCTGAATGTGTGGGCCGTGGAGGCAGAGAGAGGGCAGGGCAGGGAGCCTCATCAGAGCCTTTCTGATAACATGGGAAAAAGAGAAACATTCAGAGCAGGGATGTCTAAGCTCTTGCCCCCTGACTGGGCATCCAGGCTGCCCCAGGGACACAGCACCTGCAGTGAGGGGTCAGCCCCTCGTGGAAGGCAGAGCCTCCCTGTCCAGCTGATGCAGGCTGGCCCCTCGCATTCTGCAGCTGAAAGCGAGGCCAGGAGGGAAGAGGTCACAGGTCATGGCCGGGCACTGGGGTCCTGGAGCTCACAAAGCAGGAGCCGCTTCCCTGGGCAACATGAGTTTCTGGAAAGCAGTCTCTTCTATTTGTCAGTGGTACAGCGTCTCACTCAGAAATACTGGGAGAAGCAAAACCCTGAACTACAGCCAACATGGTTGGCGTTTTTAGGGTTTAACCCGTTTATGAAGAAGAAATTTCCTTTCCTTGTAAAAAAGAAAGCTTTATGAAAAAATGCTTTATAATCACCATTTCCTGAAAATTCCATTCAAAAAGGTAAACTCCAGCCTTCATTTTTGCCAACTCATGGCTCTCCAAATCTTGTAGATAGGGTTACAGAGGACGCGGGGCATCTTCATCAGCAGTCTGGAGATGCATGACCCCTCTCCACGCCTGACTCCAAGGTACATGGGTAAGATAATAGTGACATGAGGCATGAACCGAAGGAGGCTGGTTTTTCCATGACCCCACACGTTTTGCCTAAGGCCATGCACCTCCCAAAGGCCATGGTGGATGAGCAGGCAGGCCTGGACACTCAGGTTTTTCTGGTAAGTGATGAATCTAAGTCAATATTGCAAAGTAGATGTGGCTTCTCTGGCTCTGCAAATATTGGACCAAAGACTTGAGTGTGGCGATGCTATTGACGATTACAAGATGGTAGCATTGTTGTCTTTGTTACCATGAAGTGCAGCTCGGTGAAGCCTGGCCTAACACCCTGTGTACACAGAGGGGACAGTGTGCTCAGAGGCCCGTGTGTTTGCTCTGCCAATATGTGCCAGTGGCCAGCCCTCAAACATTCCCCACTCCCATGGTTACGGCTGGGGGTGTTTGAAGCATACTGCCCTCTCCTCTACGCCCCAGGGGGCTGCCAAACAGCGTCTAAGCCACGTGCTTCTCTTATTTTAGTTATTTTTAAAAAGCATTCTTGTTGAAGTACAGTGTACGCATGTCATCCGTATAGCTTGATGAATTTCACAAACTGCCACAGCCTTGTATTGAGCACCCAGGGCAAGAAATTGAATATTTCCAACACCCTGCAAGCCCACCTGTGCTCCCCCCCAGGCAATCGCTCCAGCAAATTGACCACAATCCAGGCTTAGGCTTGCTTGCTTTTTTTGGAGGGGGCGGACAAGGTCTCACTCTGTCACACAGACTGCAATGCAGTGGTATAATCACGGCTCACTGTAAACTTGAACTCCAAGGCTCAAGCTATCCTCCAGCCTCAGCCTCCCAAGTAGCTGGGACTGCAGGTTCATACCACCATGACTAGCTAATTAAAAAAAATTTTTTTTTGTAGAGACAAGGGTCTCACTGTGTTGCCCAGGCTGTCTCAAACTCCTGGGTTCAAGGGATCTTCTTGATTCAGCCGCCCAAAGTGCCGAGAATACAGACTTGAGCCCCTGTGCCTGGCCTGGCCTGCCTGCTGTAAGCCCCAGAATTACAAACCTTTACCTTGGCATTTGAAGCCAATGTAGCCTGTTTGTCCAGCAGACCATGATTATGATCCTACCAGGCTCAGCCTCTTGGCTCTGCCTCTAACTCAATCAGTTCTCTTTCAAACTCTGGCATCAAAGGCTGACTCTGTTGAAGGATGGAGTTGATCTTTGTATCTCTTGGGGTCCTTCCAGGGCCAGCATACGGTCCCTGGCTCCACGCTCCAGTCCTGAGCATGGGAGGGTGATGGATCTGACCACAGGGGATAGTGTCTATTAGCTCATCTCAACCAACTGGCTCAGGCCAGTTCTCAGCAGGTGACTACTGCCCTGCCACCAGGCCTCACCTGCCTCCTCCCTCCTTGCTACCATCCAGAAATATCCCAAGGTTGGTGATATAGTTTGGTTACTTGTCCCCAACCAAGTCTCATGTTCAATTATTGTAATACTCAGTGCTGGACATGGGGCCTGATGGGAAGTGTTTTTGTCATGGGAGCTGATCCCTCATAGTTTGGTGCTGTCTTTGAGATTTTCAGTGAGCTCTTGGAAGAGCTGATTATTTAAAAGTGTGTGGCACCTCCTCCCAGCGTTCTCTCTTGAGCCTGCTCTGGCTATGTGATGTGCCTGCTCCCACTTCATTTTCCAACATAAGTAAAAGCTCCACGAGGCTTCTGCTGAACAGACGTCGGTGCCATGCTTGTACAGGTGCAGAACTGTAAGCCAATTAAACCTCTTTTCTTTGTAAATTATCCAGACTCAAGTATTTCTTCATAGCAATGAAAGAACGGCCTAACATAGAAAATTGGTACCAGGAGTGGGACATTGCTAAAAAATACCTGAAATTGTGTAAGCAACTTTGGGACTTGGTAACAGGTAGAGGTTGGAAGAGTTTGGAAAGCTCAGAAGAAAGCAGGAAGATGGAAAGTTTGGAACATTTTAGAGACTAGTTAAATGGTTGTGATCAAAATGTTGATAGTAACATGGACAGTGAAGGCCAGGCTGAAGCGGTCTCAGATGGAAATGAGGAACTTACTGAGAACTGAAGCAAAGGTCATCCTTGTTATACATTAACAAAGAACTTGGCTGCCTTGTGTTCATGCCCTAGGGATCTATGGATGTTTGAATGAATGTCACAATGATGATTTAGGATGTTTGGCAGAAGACATTTCTAAGGTGCAAAGTATTTCAGAAGTGACATGGCTGCTTCTAACAACTTATTCAGATGCGAGAGCAAATAAATGGCTTAAAGTTTGAATTTATATTTAAAAGGAAAGCAGATTGTAAAAGTGGAAAATTTGCAGCCTGGCTATGTGACAGAGAAAGAAAAAGCTTTTGGAGAGGAGAGGAATTCAAGCAGGCTGTGGAAGAACCACTTGCTAGAGATATTTGCGTAACTAAAAGGAAGCCAAGTACTAATATCCAAGACATAGAGGAAAAGGCTTTGAAAGCATTTCAGGGACCTTCATGGCAGCCCCTCCCATCACTGGCCTTGGTGGTTGGGAGGAAAGAATAGTTTCTTGGACCAGTCAGAGGGACCTGCTGCCCTGCACAGCCTTGGGACACTGCTTCCACATCCTGGCCACTCCAGCTTCAGCTGCACCTGGGCTTGGCTCCAGGTACAGCTCGCTCTGCCAGTTTGGAGAAAGTAAGCCTTAAATCTTGGTGGCTTCCATATGGTGTTAAGCCTGCAGGTGCACGGAATGCAAGAGTGGTGGATTCTGGGCAGTTTCTGCCTAGTTTCAGAGGATGTATGAAGCCTAGGTATCTAGGCAGAAACCTGCTGCAAGGGCAGAACCCTCACCGAGAACCTCTACTAAGGCAGTGTAGAGGGGAAATGTGGGGTTGGAGGCCCTATACAGAGTTGTCACTGGGGGATTCCTAGTGGAGCTGAGGGAAGAAGGACACTGTCCTTCAGATCTGAGAATGGTAGATCCACCAGCAGCTTGCATCCTGTGCCTGGGAAATCTTCGGAAACTCAACTCTAGCCTTTGAGAGCAGCCTGGGGGATGGAGGGGGATTGCACCCTGTGAAGCAACAGGGGTGGAGCAGCCCAAGACCTTGGGTGCCCATCCCTTGCACCAGTGTGCCCTGGATGTGGGGCATGGAGTCAAAGGAGATTATTTTGGAGCTTTAAGGTTGAATGACTCCCCTGCTAGGTTTTAAACTTATGTGGGGCCTGCAGTCCCTTTTTTTGGTCAATTGCTCCCTTTTGGAATGGGATTGTTTACCCAATGCCTGTACCCCCATTGTACCTTGGAAATAAATAACTTGATTTTTTTTTTTTTTTTTTTTTTTTTTTTTTTACAGACTCGTAGGGGAAAGTGACTTGCCTTGTCTTAGATGAGACTTTGGACTTTGAACTTTTGAGTTAATGCTGGAATGAGTTAAGACTTTGGAGAACTACTGCGAAGGCATAACTGTATTTTGTAATGTGAGAGGAGCATGAGATATGGGCAAGGCCAGGGGTGCAATGTTAGAGTTTGAATATTTGTTCCCACCCAACTCTCACGTTGAATTGTAATCCCCAGTGCTGACGGTGGGGCCTGGTGGGAGAGAGTTGGATCATGGGGGCAGATCCCTCATGACTTGGTGTTCTCTTTGAGATAATGAGTGAGTTCTCAGAGATCTGGTCATCTAAAGGTGTAGCAGCTCCCTCCCCACTCCCACGCTCTCCCTCTTGCTCCTGCTTTGCCTTGCACAGTGAGTAAAACCTCCCTGAGGCCTCCCCAGAAGCATGCTGGCTCCATGGTTGTACAACCTACAGAACCGTGAGCCAATTAAACCTCATTTCTTTATAAATTACCCAGTCTGAGGCATTTCTTTATAGTAGTGAAAGAATGGCCTAACATAACAGGTAAGCTCGGGATTCTCTCCACACCACAGGAAGGTGTCTGATCTGTTCTTGTCCTAAATCTGGCCCATTCTATCTTAAAACCATGTCAGGCAGATTTAAATACACTTTGCTGTGCGATATCCCATGTCTTTCAACATTCCCAAAGCCACTCTGCATATAGTGTGGCACAGAGGGGAGGAAGGTTAAACAGCTGGCAGAGGGCAGGCCAGAGCAGGAGGTGGTTCAACTTCCTCATTATAGGTGGGGAAACTGAGTCCTCAAAAGGGGAAGGGAGTTTCTTGAGGCTGTGTTTAGAGTGTCTGGGGCCCGGCTCCCTCCAGTTCACCAAACCCAGCTCTATGAGGTTTTTTAGGACTTTATAGCTCATATCAAGGGACAAAAATAGAAAAAAAAAAATCACCAACACCACTCCCTACCAAGGAAACACACACACATAAACAACAAAAACAATTGCTTCCATCCATCAGAATTTTCCATTGCATCAACTTCTCCCTTGCATTCACATCAACCTCTGCAACACCCCAGGAGGCTGTTGCCAGCTGAATCCGCCCCACTCCACAGTCAAGGCAACCCCATGCTCTATTAGCAAGATCTCCATTTTATAAATGAGTACCTGAGTCTTGCACCTGGAAGTGTGTTGCCCAATTCTGTGTCCCTGGCTAGGGAGCTGGCTTGGCAATGCCAAGGGTCTGGGGAGGCTACTATATTTGCCTTATATATTGACTCGTATACTGACTATATTTGCCTCATATATTGCCTTTAAATTCAGGAGTTTAGACCACTTCCATTTAATGTGGTTATCGATATGTTGGGTTTACGTGGAGCATCTTACTATTTTAAATCTACTGTCTTGATATTTCTACATGTTTATTGACTTTTTCTTCCCCTTTCTTCCTTTTGTTCCTACTTTTGAGTTAATTAAATATAATTTATGATTTCATTTAATCTTAATCTCCTTTATTGACACATTAGCTGTACCTGTCTGTTCTGCTTTTAACGTTAGCTTTCAGTTTGTGGTACTTTTGTTTTCTTTTTCTTTTCTTTTTTTTTTTTTTTTTTTTTTTTTTTTTGAGATCAAGTGTCTCACTCTGTCACCCAGGCTGGAGTAATACAATGGCACAATCACAATCACAGCTCACTGCAGCCTCAACCTTCAAGGCTCAAGCAATCCTCCCGCTTCAGCCTCCTGAGTAGCTAGGACCACAGGTGCACACCACCACACCCAGCTGAATTTTATTTTTTGTAAAGACAGGGTCTCATTATGTTGCCCAGGCTGGTCTTGAACTCCTGGGCTCCAGCTATCCTCTCACCTTGGCCTCCAAAAGTTCTGGAAGTACAGATGTGAGCCACTGTGCCCAACCTATGGTACGTATCTTTAACTCAAATAATGTTATATTTCTCATATGGAAACTTAAAAGAGTATGTTTCCATTTCTCCCCTCTCAATCTTTGTACTATCATTGTTACACGTTTTACTTCTATGTATGTTATAAATTATCCAATACATTATTATTATTTTTCCTTTTAATAGAAAATTACTTTTTTTAAAGTTAAATAATAAGAAAAAAGCTCCTACATGTAACCATGTAGTTGCCATTTCTGGTGTCCTCCATTTCTTTCTGTGGATCCCAATTTCCATCTGGTATCATTTCCTTCTGCCAAATGGATTCCCTTCCATCTTTCTTATAGTGTAGGTCAACTGATGATGATGAGCTCTTTCAGCTTTTCTGTGTCTGAAGAATCTTTATTTTGCCTTTATTTCTAAAATATATTTTCTCTAGATATAGAATTCTAAGTTGGTTTTGCTTCTCAGAACTTGAAAACTGTTGCTCCACTATCTTTCAACTTGCATTGTTTTTAATGTTTGCTTTTTGTTTTTGTTTTTTGAGACAGAGTTTTGCTCTTGTTGCCTAGGCTGGAGTGCAATGGTGCGATCTTGGCGCGCTGCAACCTTCGCCTCCTAGGTTCAAGTGATTATCCTGCCTCAGCCTCCTGAGAAGCTGGGATTACAGGTGTCCTCCACCATGCCCAGCTAATTTTTTTTGTTTGTTTTTGTATTTTTAGTAGAGGCAGGGTTTTGTCATGTTGGCCAGGCTGGTCTCAAACTTCTGACCTCAGGTGATCTTCTCACCTCAGCCTCCCAAAGTGCTGGGATTACAGGCATGAGCTGCCATGCCCAGCTTGTTTTTAACGTTAAGCCTGCTATAATTCTGTACCTTGTTCCATTGTAATGATGTGTCTTTTTTCTGTAACTGCTTATTTTTTTTTCTTTTTACTACTGGCTTTAAGAAATTTTGTTAAGATATGCCTTATACTTTTCTTCAGGTTTCTTATGCTTGGGGGTTCATTGACCTTCTTGAATCTGAGGGTATATAGTTTTATCAAACTTAGAAAAACTTTAGCCATTATTTCTTCAATACTTTTCTCTGTACTCTCTCCAATTGTGTGACCCCAATTATATACATCTATGAGGCCACTTGAAGTTACCCCAGAGCTCACTGATAATCTGTTCATTTTCTCCCCAGTCTTTCTTCTCCTTGGGTTTCATTTTGGCTTGCATTTTGTATTTCTATTGTGATAGCATCCAATTCGCCAAGCTCTCTATGTTCACCAATCTGCTATTAATCCATTCAGTGTATTTTTATCTCAGATCCAGAATGATGAGAACTCAGGGTGGTGGGTGGAGAATCTATACTTGCAGCTGCAGGAATCAGAAGTTTCCTGGAATGGTGGTGCTTGAGATCAGCCTCAAATGTGGGGAGTGGAGCTATTTCAGAAAGAAATAGATACAGGTTAAAAAGAGTGGGGGGCATCACTGGTGGAGGGACCAGTGGAAGGCAAGGCACAGAGGCCGGGAAGGATCTTGCTGCTGTGGACACTGGTGGACTGTAGAATGTTGAAAGGACAGAGAATGGGCTGGAAAGCAACTGGGGAGAGTCTTGAATGTCCCGGTGAGTCCTCAACATTTTTAGAGGAAAAATCATTAGGCCAAGATTGGAATCCAAAGCTTAAAACCAAACAAAATCAAGACCAGAATTCCTAGGAGACATGGGATTACAGATTCCTTGCATTAAAGTTTCTTCTTCTCCTTGGTCAATAACTCTTACATCTGAAACAAGAGGATTGAATATTGCTTCTCTACTGTTTGGTATATACAGTCTCTAAGGTCCCCTTCTGCTCTAAATGTGCATGACTGTGAGTCAACTTAATTTTGAAAGCACTGGAGAGTCATTGCTTCAGAGCTGGAGAATGACATGCTTTTAAAGGAGATGAATATTTGAACATTCATGAACAAGTCAGGTGAGTAAATCACCCATTGTGATAGTGGTTGGTGAGACTTGCAGAAGAGGAACTATATGCTTAGGTGTATGTGTTTTTTCCATTCTTTAAAAAATGAAGATGAAAAAGGATCCAGAGAGATAGGACATGGAGGATATGTTTTGAAGGTTCAATCAAGTAAACAGAAGAAAAAATGATAGCTTCAAGTGTAGAATACAACCCAGAACTGTCCAGTGGGAAATTCCAGCTGGAGGCTGGGACACCACTTATGACCTAGCTAATTCCTTTAGAGGTAGTGGTACAAGAATTACAGCCAACTTGGTTCAAGTTTTTACTAATGAGATTTCAAATGAGATTCTGTAACCTGTGAGTCTCCGTTTCTTTGTTTTAAAGAATGGCAAGAATAATGCCCAAATCATAACTTTGTAGTAAGGATTGAATGTGATAGCATGTAATAGACTATGAATGTCATCAATATCCAGCATGTTTTTTTTAAAGGAGAAATTGGAAAACTGATTCTGAAATTCATATGGCAATACAAGGGACCTAGAGAGTAAACAAAACAAAATTAAATTTTATAAAAGAGAACAAACTAGAATGAGATTAACATGACCTAAGTTTTATGTAATATAATCAGGAAAGTATAATTTAGTATAAAGACAGGCAAATTGATCAATGGAACAGAATAGAGGGTACAGAATTAGATCCACACATACGTGGATACCAGATTTTTGACAAAAGTACAGGGCAATTTAGTGGAGAAAGGGTAGTTTTTCAACAAATGATGCTGAAGCAATTGGACATCTATATGCTCAGTGAACTTTTATTCAATATCACACCATATACAAAAGTTCATGTATAGTTTTATTTATTTATAAAACATATGTATAGTTTTATAAATAAATAAATATATACATAAGTTAATGTGAAATGAGTCATAGAGCTAAACATCAAAACTATGACAAAACTTAAAAAAAAGAATCAGGAAAAATTTTGCAGCCTTGGTTTAAACAACCATTTCTTAGATACAACTACTAAAGCACCATCTATAATAGCACAAATTGATAAAATGGTTGTCATCGAAATAAAAAAAAAAACTTCTGCTTTTCAAAGGATACTTCTTTTTTTTTTTTTTTTTTTTTTTGAGACGGAGTTTCGCTCTTGTTACTCAGGCTGGAGTGCAATGGCATGATCTCGGCTCACCGCGACCTCCGCCTCCTGGGTTCAGGCAATTCCCCTGCCTCAGCCTCCTGAGTAGCTGGGATTACAGGCACGCGCCACCATGCCCAACTAATTTTTTGTATTTTTAGTAGAGACGGGGTTTCACTATGTTGACCAGGATCGTCTCGATCTCTTGACCTCGTGATCCACCCGCCTCGGCCTCCCAAAGTGCTGGGATTACAGGCGTGAGCCACCACGCCCGGCCTCAAAGGATACTTCTAAGAGAATTTGTAAGTAACACACAGACTGGGAGAAAATATATGCAAATCATACATCTGATAAAGAACTTGTAATCAGAATATATAAAGAGCTTTCAAAACTCAATCATAAGAAATCAAACAACCCAATTTGAAGCACATAAGTGATGCTTTATACTCCAGAAAGTATGATTTAAAGGCACAAGATTATGGCTCTTGTCACAGCCATTGAATGTGCATTGAGATAGGTTTCTGCCTTTCTTAGGCAAGGTCTCACTCTGTCATCCAGGATGGTGTGCAGTGATGCCATCATAGTTCACTGCAGCCTCAAACTCCTGGACTCAAGTGATTCTCCCTCCTCAATCTCCTGAGTAGCTAGGAGCATACGTGCTTGCCACCATGCCTGGCTAATTTCTTTTATTGTTGTTGTAATTGTTTTGTATAGACAGGGTCTCACTGTATTGCCCAGGCTGGTCTCAAACTTTTGGACTCAAGCAGTTCTTATGCCTTGGTCTCTCAAAGTGCTGGGATTATAGTGAAATACTTTTCTATAAATTTTAAAAATTATAATCAAAAAATAAGTAAGCTGTTGTAACAGGTAAGGTCATGACAATTTTTGTAGTTATATTTGAAATCAGATTTCTATTACCTGTATTTGTGGACAGAATTATCAGTGAGTTTATATGTTGTGAAATTTTTATCTAAAATTGAGGTGTGGTTTATGCTTAACAGTAAAAGCTGGAATGAGTTGATTTTACTTTGTTTAAAACGCTATGCTGTACAACTTGAGAACTGAACATTAACTTACTGTGTATAATGTACTGAAATTGTTTACACCTCCAAGCTTTTACACTAAAGATTAACTAACTAACTTTTATCAAATTCAAAACTTTTTTCTTTTTAAGGGAATAAGCCATTCAGTGAAATCTGCATAAATGTGCTTTTTATTTTCTGGATGCACAATGAAAGGTTACACATGTATCTCACTTCATTCTATCTGATTGCAGAAACAAAAGCACAAATTACAAGCAAAAAATTTAAAAACAAACACAAAATGTAGGCAATAGATTTGAATAGATATTTTGCCAAAGAAGATCTACAGTAACAAGTAAGCACTTCAAAAGATGAGATACCACTACACAACTATTAGGATAAAAGACTGACCATACCAATTGTTGACAAAAATACAGAGCAATGGGAATCTTCATGCACTCCTCTTTTACTTTCAAATGAGGACTTTTATTTTTCTCAATTATACAGATCATTGCTTCCTATTTCCTGTTCTGGGCCTCTATAAAAATGTCTACACAGTAGAAGTGATATCAAGGTTATATAAGTATATCAATAATTGGCACATATAAAAATTGTTGAACCAAATACTCTCAACTTGGCTAATGTAGGAAATGTGAAATGGCAAAACCACTTTGGAACACAACTGGAAGTTTTCTAAGACATTGAATACAAAACTGTCATATGATCCAGCCATTTCATTCCTGTCTACCCAAGAGAAATGAAAGCATGTGTTTTATACAAAGATGTGTACACAAATATTCATAGCAGCTTTGTTTGTAACAGCTAAAAGCTGACATAGACCAAATGTCTAGTAAGAGAGAAAGGGATAAGCAAACTGGTATATCCATTCAATGGGACACTACTTGGCTATCAAAAGAAATGGACCAGCCACATGCAGTGGCTCACGCCTATAATCCTAGCACTTGGGGAGGCCAAGGCTGGCAGATGGTTTGAGCTCAGGAGTCCGAGATGAGCCTGGGCAACATGGCAAAACACCATTTCTACAAAAAATACAAAAAATTAGCCAGGCATGGTGGTGCAGGCCTGTGGTCTCAGCTACTGGGGAGGCTGAGATGGGATGATCGCTTGAAGCTGGGAGGTCGAGGGTGCAGTGAGCCAAGATTATGCCACCGCACTCTAGCCTGGGTAACAAAGTGAGACCCTATCTAAAAACAAAAAAGAGAGAGAGAGAGAAAGAAAAAAGGAAATGGACCATCGATACATGCAACAACATAGGTGAATTTCAAAACCATTATGCTAAGTAAAAGGAGCCATTTTTTTTTAAAAGAGTACATACTATATAATTCTAGGAACCATACATTCTAGAAACTGCAAGCTGATAAATAATGAGAGTAGATCCATCATTGCCTGAATACAGGATAAAGGCAGGGGCACACACAAAAATTGGGGGTGATAGATAATTATCTTGTTTGTGATGATAGTTTCACATATGCAGAAACTTACTAATTTTATATTTTAAATATGTGTAGTATATTGTACATCAGCTATACTTCAGTAAAGAAAAAAATATGGGCTTCTATGTTGTTCAGATATAGATTCAAATTCCATATGTAAGTGCCAGCTTCACCATTTATATTCTGTGTAACCTTAGGCAAATCACTTAATCCCTCTGAAGCTCAGCAGTCTCATCTGTAAAATGAGTACGATAATATTCCTATCTTCCTTGTAAGATTATTATGAACATAGAACAAAATAATATATATATGTAATGCTTATGGGAAGTAGAAAAGTTCCTCTTCAAAGGAGCTTTGTTAAGCCCTATCCTATGTAGCTGTTAAACATGCTTATAGGCACATAGTACATTCTATGTCCTTGTACTTTAACCAAGATATTTGTGCTGGACGTGCTCACAGACATGTCCCAGCTCACAGCCTATGCCTCTTCCTTATTAGGACGTCCTTTTTGTCTCCATTGCTTTTACCTGTTTAGAAAAGTTTTAAGTTATTAGCCAATTGGGTTTTCGTTTAGATTCTGATGTCTGTCTCCAGCCAATGGAGATCAGACACAGCAGTAAGGACAACCCCAAATGCATAAGGAATAAATATGTCTGCTTTTCCTTTGTTCATTGCACTCTCGTGGCAAGATGGCTGGTGAGGGTACCCTTCCTGCAGGAGGTAAAAATTGCTTTGCTGAGATATCCTTTGTTTCAGTGCTAATTTTTCTTTGTGGCACTGAGCATCTGTTTCCAACAATGCTTAATACCATGCTTGGGACATAGTATGTGCTTTACAAAAATTATTATTAAAGTGCTTCCCACTGTATCTGACATTAGGTAAATGCTCAATAAAGTTTTACCCCATCTCCACCCTTACTTTCCCTCCTCAGCTTTCTGTGTGTGGTCACAAAACAATCTGGCACTCAAGTCAAAGAGGGGTCATTAGTTGTTGCACCGGGCAGAAAAAGCCAGCTTCTAAGTGAGGCAATTGGGCTGGGTCTAGGCCCCCCTCTTGTCCCCAGGTGGGTGTGGCTGATGCTGGCCCCACCAGGTGAGAGCTTTAGGGGGCCCTCTTTCAGCATTGTGACTCCCCCTAAGAAGTGGCTGGCACAGTGGAGGCTAGACCCCTCCCTTTCTCCTGGACGCTCATGGAACTTTCCACATCCACAAGTGCAGCCGTGCAGTTTGTGAGCCGCAGCTCTCCCTCCAGGGTGGAGCAAGCACTTTGGAGGAGGGTGGCCCTATTGTCCAGGAGGTTTCTTTGGCCACAAAAGCCCTGCTGAAGTCTCCACATCCTTGAAACAAAACTAAGACTAGAACTTTCATGAGAGAACAAGGTCTACTCTGTGTGGCTGCAGCAGCTGAAACTTTAGCAGCCGTGGCTGAGACAGCAAACCCCCCTGCTAATTTATTCTAGCAACAAAGACGCCCCCCTTTCAGTTAACCTTTCGCTTCCTTTGACTTCCTTGACAAAGGGTTAGAGATTGGAGCAGGCAGAACTGAGAGGTGTGGTTGGGATGGGGGTGGCAGCCAGGAGTCATGAGCAGGTTTCAGGTGCGTTAGAAATAGAGGGAGTTTGTTCAGCTTTTTATAGAAAGTTTCCTCATTTGCCTGGTGGCAGGTGACGATGCTGGTTTTAAGTATCAGATCTGGCTTATAAACAAGTCCTGATGGGAGGAGAGCTGAGCTCTGAAGGCCACACCTCTTCGAAAGGATGTCTGCAGGCATTGTTGGCAGTCTGGGATTTGGGGACTTTTGGAAGGAAGGGGGCTTACATACCCCTAGGTTTCCAGAACGTGACTCATCTAACTTCACACCAAGCCTGTGTGTGAGTTACATGTTATTTCCATTCTTCAGTTAAGGCAACGAAGGCTCAAAATGTATTTGAGCTTGAGGTCAGAAAAATTCTGTTTCATTCACACATTTAACAAAACTCAAAATTACACAGTGTGGGCAAGGTACGGGTGATAAAGTAGAGAACACACACAGTCCCATCCTCAAGTGGCTCACGGTGTTGGGATTGGTTCTGTCATGCCTTGTTGTATGGCCTTGGAAAAGTCACAAACCTTTTTTTATAAGCGTCAGCTTTAAGACCTGTGAAAAAAATGGGATTATAAGCCTTTACTCAAAAGACTGCCATAAAGATAAAGTCGAATTAAATGAGACATTATGTGTCACATCTCCAGAGTCTAGCATAGAGTAGACACTCTGGAAATTTGGCCTTGGTGACTCTCGGTGATGAGCAGGCTGGGGGTTCAGGTGACCTAGTATTCCCAGTGGGCCTGCCTTACATGGGAAGAGCCAAATCAGAGCTGGGAAATCTCCTGAAGCTGCATCCATCCTGAAACTGGGGAAATATCCAGGGACCACATAACCCAAAATTGAGCTCCCTCCCAAACAAGGAGTAGCTTTTGCTAAAGACTTTTTTTTTTTAAAGGTGGAGTGTAAAAATGAGTGACTCTCATTCATTCAACGTATATTTATTAGCACCTGTCATGGGGTATAATGTTGCTATGTATGCACAGTCCAGTATGGGAGACAAGGATCAGGCTGCTATGATGCGTGCACTGACAAGGGTTCCCTGGGATAACAGAGGAGGCACCTGGTCCAGCCTTGGTGTGGTGGATGCTGCTCCCTCTCCATTCTGCACCCTCATCCCAGGCAGTCAGTCACCTGCAAAGGCTCCTTCCTGCAGCGTGGATCTGAGCTTGTCCTCTATTTGCTAATGCCATAGTCCGGTCCACTGCCCCACTGAGTGACTACAGTCACCTGCCCATGGGTTGCTCTGTCCCCAGCATCTCCCTTCCCCATCGAATGCATCCGGCCATGTTCCCTGAACTCAAAGGTCTCACCACCTCACTTTTTTTTTTCTTTTAGTGAAGCCTATCAATTCATTCACTTTCTCATTCATTCATTCAACAAACATTTATTGAGCATATATCCTGTACCAGATGCTGTTTAGGCACTGGGTCTCACCAGTGAATAAGCTGGCCAAGATCCAATTCTCATATATTTCCAGTGGAGGGTGAGGGGAACAGAATTTCTTTCTAAATAAACAGATATTTTATTTTATTTTATTTTATTTTATACTTTAAGTCCTGGGGTACATGTGCAGAATCTGCAGGTTTGTTACATAGGTATACACATGCCATGGTGTTTGGCTGCATCCATCACCCTGTCATCTACATTAGGTATTTCCCCTGTGCTATCCCCTCCCCTAGACCCCCACCCCCCAACAGGCCCCAGTGTGTGATGTTCCCCTCCCTGTGTCCATATGTTCTCATTGTTCAACACCCACTTATGAGTGAGAACATGCAGTATTTTGTTTTCTGTTCCTGTGTTAGTTTGCTGAGAATGATGGTTTCCAGCTTCATCCATGTCCCTACAAAGGACAGGAATTCATCCTTTTTTATGGCTGTATAGTATTCCACGGTGTATATGTGCCACATTTTCTTTATCCAGGCTATCATTGATGGACATTTGGGTTGGTTCCAAGTCTTTGCTATTGTGAACAGTGCCACAGTAAACATACATGTGCATGTGTCTGTATATTGGAATGCTCTATACTCCTCTGGGTATATAGCCAGTAGTGGGATTGCTGGGTCAGATGGTGTTTCTGGTTCTAGATCTTGAGGAATTGCCACACTGTCTTCCACAATGGCTGAACAAATTTACGCTCCCACCAGCAACACCTCCCTTCTTTGCTCAAAATCTTCACAGGCTCCACTTATATGCGGGAGGCCTCTACAGTGGAGCCCAGTCTTCCAGTTTCCAAACTGACCTCCCACCTGTCCCCCAAATTCATCCCCTGCACTCCATCCTCTTGACTTCTGTTGCCACTTCACATGCAGACTTGCACTGCTCACTTTCCTAACATCCTCCCCGCCTCCCCCATAGAGCCCCAGCCCCACTTCTAGCACCAGGAAGACCATCATTATATAGACTTTTTGAAAAATCAGTCTTACTCTAATCGTCAACTCAGTTTCTCACTATTGAGAGTAATGGCTTAAGGAATAGCACTTCCCAGCCCGGGGTTACTTGCTTAGCAATCGTTCATTCCCGTATGTTTATAAAGTGCTCATCGCAGACACTCAGACCTCAACTCACTCAGGACAGAGGACAGGGTGGGGTCATCATTATCATTCCCATTTTACAGATGAGGAAATAGTATTAAAGGAGTAAGGTGACAAATGACCCAGCTGAAATGTAGATTGAAGACCTGCATGTTCATGTCCCATGTCCCTCCCCTCCCCACCAACGCATATGCAATTTTAAGATCAAATGAGTTATTTTTTATTGAGGAGATTCATGTGACTAATACATATTTGTTGAGCAGAGTGGTAGGGGGAAACTTCCAGTCGGCATGGCCAATGTCCTCGTACATGCGGGGGTGGCAGCTAGCCAGACTCAGCCTGCCTTCATCTGCTTAGAGACTCACCTCACTTGCTATGCCTTGCAGTTAAACTCAGGGAATTGTACCATCAGGCCAGCGATTGCAGGGAGCTGCAGGGAACCCCAGACACCATCCCTGGCTTCAAGAAGCAATTTAGTGTATCTCCCAGATTTGCAAAACATTTACGCTAAAAGCTAAGGTACAAACAATGATATAGACAGATATTCACAAGAGCTATGGGGATACAGAGGTTATCATCAGAGTGAATGGGGACAGAATCAAAAGGTGTTCTGTGGAGGCACTGGGATTTGAGAGATCCTGAGGGAGGGAGCCCTGGATTCATGGAGAGGGAACAGAATGAGCAAAGGAAAAAACAGGCCGCTCTGGGAAGTGGATAGATGGAGATGAAGAAAGGGGAGGGGCTTCTCATTCCAGAGAATTCCCTTGCTCTCCTACTTATCTGAATTCTTTCTTTACTAACTGGGGCTGAGGCCTATTTGATACTATAGCTTCAGATTTAAGAGATGCATCTTTTATTAAGTTCCGTGCTCTTCATTTTATTACTAGACAAATTGAAAATTTATAATTTTTTAAACAGACACTAAATTATGCCAAATGTACATGATCTATGATAGATCTTTAATTCAAAAAATAAAATTCCCTTGCTGCTGTTGTAAACCAACCTAACACTGCCATGAGCTCTCTTGGCAGCCACTAAAAAGGCAAGTGAAGCCGGCAGCCAGCTTCTTCCGCACTCTTTTTGGGTGGGCAGTTGTTTACTGGACTGCCTGGTGCCTGGCATGGGGCTCCCTGGCGCTGGGAACACGACCCACCCCTTGAGAGGAGTCAGTGTGGCTAGGTGCAGGCCAGAAGGAGCTGTTCGGAGAGAGACTCATCCAGCGGCGTGTGGAGAGGAAAGCCACTCTGAGTGCCAGAGTGACTGTCCTCACGGGGCTCACAGCCCCCACAAAGCCCTGGAAGGAGCTATTGAGATTTAATTGTGCAAACCCACGTGGCTGATGGGAAGGACACAGGAGGGGTCTAGGGGCCTTCTTTTTCCTTTCTTCTCTTTCTTTTCTCTTTTTTCTTTTTTTCCCCCCTGACTGATGGACTAAAAAGAAACGATGCGTCTGTCTGCTACAGCCTGGGGACTTTCTTAGGGTTCTCTGTGTGGTGTTATTTGAAAAAAGACAAAACCTCCAAACAAAACACAGTTGTATTAACACAAAAGTCCAACTCCACGGTTGAAATCTCCCTTTCCATTCCCAGGGACGGGTTTCCCAAATGAACCCCAGCTCATCCGTACAGACAATGGGGTCCCCAGGGAGCTGCACGTGATCAGACCAGTGAGTGAGGGGCCACGGGGTCAGCAGCCGGGTCTCTGTGACCTCCCCCAGCTCTGTGAATTAGAGATGTGAGTTTTCTATCTTCAGCCCCTATCTCCTGTGATCAAATGTGGTGCCAAATGCCCAAACGATCCAGGCACGGGGCATGTCCACGTTATCAGTCCCTGAAGTCACTTTGTTTTGTCTGCACCCCCAATGAGACTGTTCCCCTGGTACCCAGCACAGAGTGCACAAGCACACCTTGCTGAACAAATACATATGGGTGCATATACAAGCTCACACTGCGTTGTCTCATGTAGTTCTAAAAGTTTTTGAAGATATCTTTAAAAAGACATCCCTGGCCGGGTGCAGTGGCTCACGCCTGTAATCCCAGCACTTCAGGAGGCCAAGGCGGGCAGATCATGAGGTCAGAAGATGGTCTCAATCTCTTACCAACATAGTGAAACCCTGTCTCTACTAAAATGCAAAAATTAGCTGGGCGTGGTGGTGTATGCTGTAATCCCAGCTACTTGGGAGGCTGAGGCAGAATTGCTTGAACCCAGGAGGTGGAGGTTGCAGTGAGCCGAGATCGCGCCACTGCATTCCAGCCTGGGCGACTTTGTCTCAAAAAAAAAAAAAAAAAAAAAAAAAAAAAAAAATCCCTCAGTTGCTGGAATCTGGAAAACAGGTAGAACCTGGCACCGGGACCTGAAATAGGCACTTTCAGAGGAATCTGGGGGGTGCTCCAGGCCAAACTCTGGCTGAATTAAAGGAAAGTTGCAGGAGTTCATACCTAAGTGATTGTATTAACCAGGTAACTGAATGCAGCTGAATTTTGGGGTCATAAGGACACACCCTAAGGCTGACAGAGAAAAACTGAGGATTTTCTTGGTTTTGATACTGGGAGCTCTCTGTAAGCAGAGGCCATTTGGATAAAACTTCTGGTGTGCCTGCCTGGAGCTACTTCATCTGGGGCTACAGGAAGTCAAGGTGTGGGGTTTACAGAGTCAGAGTGAAGACATGTCAAAGTTCCTCCAGTCCTTTATCTTACAGACATGGAAATGAAAGCCCTGAACAAAGTCTTGTGTTTGGAAGAAGAGATTGTCAACCTCGTTTCCTTCAGATTCTTAGCACAGGAGGCGTTTATCTTGTGAAAGATTCCCTTCCCTGACTTCAGACTCAGGGTGTCTACTGTATAAATGTTTTCAGTTGTAAAGTTTAGCTTGATGGGCCAATGTTTCTCCCATTCCCTGGCTTGCCGGGGGCTGTGGCCACTTGAAAAATGCTCCAGAGAAGGCACAGGTCCCATCTGCGGTCCACGTCAGCCACGGTGTAAGAGAACGGCCTCAGTGGTGCCCCTTGGCTCTGGCTGAAGCTACATCCCCCCATGACCTTCTGAACACCTTGGCAACAGCCACCCGCCAGCATAATCCCAGGGCGGAGGCTTCAGAGAGGAGTCCAAATTAGCCAGGAGAAGATGGAGCAGCCTCAGTGCTCTCTCTTAGATGCCTGGGCTCAGGCCAGTGAAGCCAAGCTGAGGCACAGCAGAGATTGTGCAGTTTCCTTCTCTCCCCTGCCTCTGTATCTTACGACGCTGTTGCACGAGGTCACCATAATGGTGGTTGGCGGTGGGTGACCTTGCCTCCTTGATCTCATTGCCTCCCTGCCCTCTTCAAAGTGCAGCTTCATGGCTCTCCACCTGCTGTGTGGCCTCGTTTGGGCATCGTTGGCCCAGGCAGTCCCGACCATTCCTTTGCCCCCTGCCAGGCCTCTGATGGCCCTCAAACAGAGTGACCGAATCACAGTCGTCAGGAGGACATTCACTTTACTCTGAGTCGGACCCTTAGAGCCAGCTTCAAGAACCTGGGGATTGCATGGGAAGCACAAGCCTCGTGTTTATATCTGCTGCTGCTTCTGCGCTGGGCTTCTCCTCGTTTCTTATTCGATCCTGCTTGTCTTTTACTTTTCTCTTCCTTAAGCAAGACTCTTCTTCTCCTATGGTAATGAAACATGGTAGCTATTTGAGTGGGGTAACAGAACTGGATCAAGAACAAAGATACCAGGGAATAAAGAAGCTGCTAAGGGATCAGTGGAAGCACAAAGGGCATTCCATAGCGGCCGGAGACCTTGGGGTAAGCCCACTGCTGCCACCATGGAGCTGTGTGGCTTTAGGCAAGTTGCTTTCCCCACTCTCCTTGCCTCAGTTTCTACATCTGTAAAATGGAATGAAATAGACCTACTATATGTGTTCATTGTAAGATTGGATAAAATAATGACTGTCACAGCTTTACATAGTCACGTGACCCAGATCTGCAGACTTCCAGCAGCCCACAGAAACTTCTCTGGCAGAAGCAATGCTAACAGACAAGTATTTCTCACAAGCATGCTCTTCATGCTAATGAGTGGTTACATAATACTATTCCAAACCTCTCCAGGTATAGTGGCTGTGCAGAGGAAATATGATTTCCCCCTGTGGCTGGGTAGGGAGCAGGTGCAGGGGGTGGGCCTGGGCCATCTTCTGAGGATAACAAATGAGACACTAAGTCAGACTCTTGGAGTTTCATGAAAGAGAGGATTATTTGAGATTGGCCTGATTTGCCTGCATCTTGTTTTGTATAGGAAATCCTTGGCCAACTCTTGGGAGTTTAGGGAAATTTTTAAACGGCAGATTCAAGACTTCCCAGCAATTCTGGATCCTAAACTTCATTCAAAAAATGATCCAAACCACTCTTGGAGGCTAGTTTTTCCCTTGATCAAGCTCTAGGACTGACCATCTCTGAGAATAAATAAATTAGCAGGCAGCTAAGTGATTGAATCAGCAGAAATATCTGCACCTAAACCTTCCTCTGTTACCTACCAGCCTGTCCTGCTGCCTAAAACAGCACCATGAGAGGGCAATTTATCTAGTTCCTCTTGGAAGCCAATCAGCCACAGAGGACGGCTAGTATCTGTTATTAGTCACTGTGGGATCTCAAAGCTAAGTGGAGTAAATCCTGTTTTTTTAACACATGCATTGTTCTGCAGCTTGATCTGTTTCATTTAATTTATCTTGGATATTTTTCATTTCAGTGTGCATAGACCTCCCCTGTGTATTTTTATTGCTGCATAGAGGAGGAAGGACCACCGAATAATACGAGTTATTTAGCAACAGAATAGCAGCCTTGGAAGAAAGTGAGCTTTCCATCACTCAAAGTGGCCAAACAGACACTGACCACACAGTGGGCATGATGAGGATTCCTGCATTGGATGAGCGGGTTATAGTCACAAGAATAAGTAGTTGATGCTTACTGAACAATTATTATGTCTCAAGGATCACTCCACATACTCTACGTGGGTTATCTCATATGATACTCACAGAACTCCATGAAGTAGGTATCCTTATTATTTCCACTGACACAGATGAGAAAATGAAGGCTCAGGGAAGTTAAGAAACAGCCAATTGTCACGAATCTAGTAAGAGGCAGAGCCTGGGTTCACACCTGGGGGGGACACCTCCAGGGTTCAGGCTCTCAACCTTCATGCTAGAACAACACCTGCCTCTCCAAGCAAGCATCCGTCCATCTTCGGGGTTCCGTGGTTCCCCATTTTGCCAAAAACGGCTGTCATTGGTGTTTCTATCAAGTTGGACCTGACTGGCTGGCACCTTTCCTTGCTCAGCCATAGACTAAGGCTAAGAAAAGAAGCGTATCATTGAAGGGCGATAGGCTTCCCCTAGAGGAAGGAGAGAGTTGGAATATCACCTCGGGGACATGCTAGCCTAGGAAGGTCGGGGGCTGCTTTTGGGGTGTGCCTTCCAGCCAACATCCGGTGCCCAGTCCTGGGGCAACAGAGACTCCCAGGAACCTTCATAATCCTCCAAGAGCCACACCAGCCGCTCCTTGTGTATTCTGACTTGGTACTCCATCTGGTTTGTGTGTATATGAAATAGCCTCAGGCTTGGAAAAAGATGAAACCTTTCGGGGTCTGGCATGTTTTGTCTTGGTGGCTTACTGCCCGGAAGTCAGCCAGTGCCAGGACTCCTGGCCTGCTGAGAATTGACTCCTCCAAGGCCAGCTTACCTTCAGTAGCTCCGCAGGAACTGATTCCCGCTGCTTGGATTGCCTCAGAAAGGCTCACAGATCCTTTTTATGGAAAGGATAGAAAAGGTAGAAAACAAATTCCTGGGCAGATTCCTCAGGCTAAGAATAGGCCGACAGGGTGCCATTTATTGAACACCTACTACGAGCCAAGACCTTGACAAAATGTGACTTCTACTCTTGCTTGTGGTGGTGCTGCTACTTACACCAGGCAACACAGTGGCACACGTGGGTCAGCCTCTGGGCTCGCAGGAAATACATCAGGCCAGTGCGGTGGTTTCACGGGAGCCAGACGGCCCATGTCTCAATTCTAGTTGTTCTACCTCCTGATACCGTGACCTTGGGCAGTTTACTAAACCCTCTTTTGCCACATTTTTTTTCATGTATAAAATGCATGGCAGTGGGCGGGGGGAATAAGAATACTCTGTTTTTCAAACAGTAAATGAAAGAAGACATTAAGCACTTAGCGTAGTATCTAGCACTTAATAAACATTATCCTCTATTATCATTAGCATCTCATTTGTCTTCACAATCATTTACTAGGTCGGTATTATTATCGCCCCCATTTTCTAGATGAAAAAAGTAAGGCACAGGGAGATCTAGTAAACTGCCCCAAATTATACACCTAATAAATGACTGAGCCAGAATTTAAGCCCAGGTTTTTCTGACTCTGCAACCCTCACTCCTACCTTCAACTAAACTGCCTCCATGGAATCCTGGAGCATAACATAAATATTCAGGCGTTCCTTAAATTGTTTCTAGTCACGGTTGTTATATGGAAATGCCAAATATTCCCACTTACAGATACAGGCTGCATATCTGGAGAAATTGGTTATATTGATCAAAAGGTCAAAGGCCTGCCATAACAAATTTCAATAATAAACTTTTCAAAGATGTGGATGTTGGCAGATGCGAATCGAGATGTAGCATAGTTTTCTGGAGAGATCCTTGGGCCATGTCAGGAAACCCACATTTCCTTCCTGGCCTGTCACTAATTTGCCTTGTGACCCAGTAAGTTATAAGCCTTCTCCAGGATCACTTTTCTTATTTGTGAGGTTGAGATTCAGGGCCCTTCGAGACGTTTTCTGACTCAATGAACTTTTTCATTCATTCATGCAACAGGTTTTATTGACCACCTACTATGTGCCAGGAACTATTTTAGCAGCTGCAAATGCAACAGCAAACAGCATTGTGGATGTAGATGTGGTCCTTGCCTTCTTGGAGCTTGGAGGGAGATTGAGGGAAGGAAGCTGATAAGGACCACAAAGTGGCAAGGTTCTTGAAAGCATAGGGCTGTAGCGCCCAAGAGGAAGCCTCCTCACCCAGTTTGAGAAGCCAGGCAAGTGTTTCTGGAAGAGGGGACATTTCTGCTGAGAACCAAAGGTCCGGTAGGATCCAATGTGGAGGGAGCAAGGAGAGAGGGTGTCGACAGGAGGGCATGTGTGTGGATTTGTGGACATGGCACATTTGAAGAAGTAAGTAAAGTTTAGTATGGCTGTGTCTCTGAGGGTGATGGGAGCAAGAGCTAGCCAAGAGGAAGCTGGAGAGGCGGGCAGTGTTCCGACTTCATGACAGACATGGTCAACCTGGTTAATAATTTTGATTTCATCTTTAAATTGCTCTGGAGCATCCCAAGGGTTTTAGGAAGATCCTCCTGGCTCCATAGTGGGGACCATAGCAAAGGTGGTAAGAAGGGAAGCAGGCCAACCTGTAATGTAGCATTCGTGGCAGACTCTGTGACAGAGATGGTGGTGCCCGTGGTATGGAGTGCAGGCCCCGGAGAAGGAAGATGAGACACTGGGGCAGTTTAGCAGGTGGAACACTCAGGGCTTGGTCTGGTGGGTCATGTAGCAGAGGGTCAATAGGACCACAGGAGAGGGGGCTGGGCACTGTATAGGGTATAGGCCCTCATCTATGGCCTGGCCGCCCACAGGGTGCTGAGTTCTCCGCACATACACTCTCCTGGGGGATTGGCCCTCTCCACGGCATCGCAGGCTCTTGCTGTGCTCATCGCTCAAACCCCAGACTCTTGTTCAACTCCTGAGGCCTCACATCCATCCATCCATCCATCTGGTCGCCAACTGGTCATCCCATCTTGGCCATCTCTGAACACTGCCATCTTCAGAAGGAAATAATTCATCTCTCCCACCCCTACTGTCCCTCTCTTGCTTTTGGGACCCCAATTTTGCAAACAACACTGTTCTCCATCCAGCCTACTTTCAAAGACAGGCTGCCCACAGCCACAGGGAACAGTGTGTGCCCCCTGCAAAATCACCATGCACCCCTGCAACTTTGGGAATAGCTTAGCAGGCTGTTGCAAAGGGCGGGAGGGAGAGAGCAATTATCAGCCTTCAAGACTCCTCCTGCGCTGTTGGCAGGAATGTTTCTTTCCTGGGTGTCAATACAAGCCCAGGGTCATTTTTCAGCGTTTGCCAATGGCTGTAATTGCATAGGCCTGAGTGGCTCTCCAGAGAATTCCTGCCGTTCCCCATTCTCTCCTCCTGGACAGTGCTCTATAGACGCACCCCAGGCCATGGATCATGTTTTTCACATAACCTGTTAATTACTAAATAAAACAACCCAGCTTTCAACCTGATTAGCCCAGATTAATGGCCAGCAGCGGGTTTCACGGGCCTGCACAATTTATCACTGAAAAGAACTGTGTCTTTAATGATTTAGCTACCTGGCCTGGCAGGGCTTACTTCAGGCCACAGGCCTCCTGGAGGAGTTAATTGCTGTTCTTCGTTTCTGACCTGGAAAGGCCCAGGTGACAGTTCCCATTAGCCAGGCTTGGCCTGCCTGATGACAAAAGATGGCAGGAAGCCCTCCCCTCCCACTTTGTTTAGAAGATACAGGAGGTCAAGTGTCCCAGCGCCACCACCCAGCTGCCGGCTGAAACAGGTCGAATCGACCTGGAAATTTGTGTTTTCTTCCTCCCCCTCTTCTATACTTTCTTTTTTCCTTCTTGAGTATGTTGAAAGAGTGAATCATTTTTGCCTTTATTAGCTTTCACCATGAATTCTAGTGTCTTTCATAGAAATGAGAAGGAATCTATTTCCTCTGGTTATTTTCTGTTACATTTTAGCATAATTTGGCTCTTCTGTGAGGGCGCTAGAGTGAGAACATTTCTTTAATTATTTATCATAGAAATATCCTTTGATGAATGGCCTCTTCGAATGTCAGAACTGGTCACAAGCATCTGATCCCAGTCTTGTCCTTTCCAGACAAGGATGCTGGGGCCGCAGGGAGAAAGAATGAAGTTATCCAAGGTAACAGTGAGTGAGTGGCAGTGCTGAGATTCACCAGGCCAGAACACTTCCCAGCAGCCTGAGGGTCCGCACAACTCCTTGTTTACTATCGTGATCTACCACTTACTGATATTTACCATGTTCTAGACTTTTGCTTTTTTTTTGAGGTGGAGTCTCACTCTGTTTCCCAGGCTGGAGTGCAATGGTGCGATCTCAGTTCACTGCCACCTCCGCCTCCCGGTTTCAAGCGATTCTTCTGCCTCAGCCTCCCAAGTAGCTGGGATTACAGGCATGTGCCCCCCTACCCGGCTGATTTTGTATTTTTAGTAGAGACGGGATTTCACCATGTTGGTCAGGTTGGCCTCGAACTCATGGCCTCAGCTGATCCGCTCCCCTCAGCCTCCCAAAGTCCTGGGACTACTGGTGTGAGCCACCGTGCCCGTCCTAGACATCTTTTTCTTTAACAGTCACAGACTCTGTGAGAGAGAAACTATCCCTGTTTTTCAGGTGAGGAGATTGAGCCATTGTTTTGCGCTGGAGCAGTGCTGTCTAATGGAACTTTCTGCAAGGATGGGAATGTCCTCTATCTCGGCCATCCCATATTGTAGCCATTAGTCCCATGTGGCTCTTGAGCATGTGAATTATGGCTACAATGACTACATTTTCAGATTGTTCATTACTGTTATATAGAAATAGAATTGATTTTTTTCTTTCCTTTTCTTTCTTTCTTTGTTTTTTTTTTTTTTTTTTTTTTTTTTTTTTTTTTTTAGACAGAGTCTTGCTTTGTGACCCAGACTTTAGTGCACGATCTTAGCTCACTGCAGCCTTGACCTCCCAGGCTCAGGTGATCCTACCTCACCCTCCTGAGTAGCTGAGACTATAGGCACATGCCACCATACCTGGCTAATTTTTGTATTTTCTGTAGAGATGGGGTTTTGCCATGTTGCCCAGGTTGGTCTCAAACTCATGTGCTCAAGTGATCTGTCCACCTGGCCTTTGGAAATGCGGGGACTCTAAGCAAGAACAACCATCACTGGTGATTTTTTTGTTTTCTTTTCTTTTTTTACAATTGCTTGTTATATGTTGATCTTGTATATTATAAACTTGCTAAATTCATGTATTATTATAGTTTAGTATAATCATTTTTTTATTTTTTATTTTTATTTTTGAGATAGGGTCTTGCTCTGCTGCCCAGGCTGGAGTGCAGTGGCATAATCTCAGCTCACTGCCACCTCTGCCTCACAGGTTCAAGAGATTCTCCTGCCTCAACCTCCCAGGTAGCTGGGATTACAGGCACATGCCATCACATCCAGATAATTTTTGCATTTTTAGTAGAGACTGGGTTTCACCATGTTGCCCAGGCTGGTCTCGAATGCCTGACCTAGAATGATCTGCCTGCCTTGACCTCCCGAAGTGCTGGGATTACAGGTGTGAGCAACCATGTCTGGCGGAGGCTTTTTTTTTTTAATTAATTGTTTATTTTTTGGATCAGTTTCAAATTTACAGGAAAAATGAACAAAAAGTAAAGATTTCCCATACCCCTACTCCAAACTCCCCTGTCTTATTATTAGTAACATCTTATATAGTGTGGTACAGTTTGTTACAATTGATGAACTATATTGACACATCATGATTAGCTGAAGTTCCTAGTTTAGAGCTCACTCTTGATGTTGTCAGCTCTATGAGTTTGAAAAATGCACCCTGTATTCATCATTACAGTATGGTACAGAATAGTCTTGCTGCCCTAAAAATCCTCTGTGTTCTGCTTGTCCATCCTTCCCTTCTTCAAATCCCTGGCCACCACTGATCTTTTCACTGTCTCTATAGCTTTGCCTTTTCCAGAATGTCATAGAGGTAAGATCATACAATACGCAGCCTTTTATGACTGGCTTTATACAACTAGCACTATTCATCAGAAGTTCCATCTTATCTTGTTGTGGCTTAATAGCGCACTTGTTTTTATCACTAAATAATAGCATTGCATTTTCTTGATGTATCACAGTTTACTTGTTCATTCACCTATTGAAGGACATCCTGGTTGCTTCCAAGTGTTGGCAATTATGAATAAGGTTGCTATAAACATTCATGTGAAGGCTTTTATGTGAACATAAGTTTTCAACTCATTTGAATTCAAGAAATGCAATTGCTGGATGGTAGGATGAAATTATATTTAGCTGTGTAAAAACTGTCATATTGTCTTACAAAGTGGCTGTCCCATTTTGTATTACTGCCAGTAATCAGTGACAGTTCCTGCTGTTCCACAGACTCACCAGGGTTTCGTGTTGTGAGTGTTTTGGATGTTTGTTATTCTAGTAGGTGGGGGACAGTGTTCCTTTTTTAAAATTTGCAATTCTCTAATGATGTATGATGTGGAACATCTTTTCATATGGTTTTTTGACATATGTGTGTCTTCTTTGGTGAGGTATCTATGAGTTTCAGGTCATTTGCCCATTTTTTAATCTGGCTGTTTATTTTCTTATTGTTGAGCTTTAAGGGTTCTTTGTACGTTTTGGAAAACAGTTATCAGAAGTGTTTTTTGTAAATATTTTTTTCCCTGTCCGTGGATTTTTCCCCCTCATTTTCTTGATATCTTTTACAAAGCAGAAATTTCTAATTGAACAAAGTCTACCTTATCAATTATTTCTTTCATGCGTTGTGGTGTCTAAAAAGTTATCACCAAATCCAGGATCATCTAGATTTTCTCCTATGTTATCTTCCAGGAGTTTTATAGTTTTACATCTTACATTTAGGTCTGTAATTCATTTTGCATTAATTTTTGTAAAAGATGTAAACTCTGTGTCTAGAATCATTTTTTTTAACATGTGAATGTCCAGTTGTTCCAGCACCATTTTTGAAAAGACTGTATTTTCTCCATTGTATTGTCTTTGTTCCTTTGTCAAAAGATTAGTTGGCAACATTTATGAGCGTCTTTTTCTTTTTTTTTTTTTTTTTAAGAGACAGACTTGCTATGTTGTCCAGACTGGAGCGTAGTGGCTCTTCAAAGGTGCAACTCCACTACTGAGCAGCAAAAGAGTTTTGACTTGCTGCTTCTGACCTTAGCCAGTTCACCCCTCCTTAGGCAACCTGGAGGACACCATGTTGATGCTGAACTTAGTGTGGACGCCCAGTTGATATAGCGCACTACAACCCAGGACTCTGGGCCTCAAGTGATCTATGAAGATCTATTTCTGGGCTCTCCATTCTGCTCCATTGATGTGTTTGTCTATTCTTCTATTCTTTTGCGGATACCACACAGTCTTTATTGCTGTAGCTTTATGCTAAGCCTTGAAGCTGGGCAGTCGGTCCTCTGACTTTGTTCTCCTTCAATATTGTTGGGAAGATCTGACATCTACAATATCGAGTCTGCCTATCCATGAATGTAAAATGTCTCTCCATTTATTTAATCGGAGTTTCATAGTTTTCCTTTTGTGTATCTTTATACATGTAGTTAGATTTATACTTAAGTATTTCATTTGAGGGGTGCTAATATTATATAAATGTATTACATTTTTAACTTCAAGCTCCAATTCCCAGGTGCGATTCCACTACTTTATTGTTTGTATGTAGGGATGTGTTTACTTTTTTTTTTTTTTTTGAGATGGAGTCTTTCTTTTGTCACCCGGACTGGAGTGCAATGGCATGATCTTGGCTCGCCGCAACTTCTGCCTCCCGGGTTCAAATGATTCTCTTGCCTCAGCCTCCCAAGTAAGGAAGATTACAGGCACCTGCCACCATGCCGGGCTAATTTTTGTATTTTTAGTAGAGATGGGTTTTCACTATGTTGGCCAGGCTGGTCTTGAACTCCTGACCTCAGGTGATCTGCCCACCTTGGCCTCCCAAAGTGCTAGGATTACAGGCGTGAGCCACCGCGCCCAGCCATGATTCACCTTTATATATTAAGCTTGTATCCTGCAACTTCACTATAACTGCTTATTAGTTCTAGGAGGTGTTTTTGTTTTGTCAGTCCTCTTAGATTTTCTATATAGACAATCATGTAATTTGTAAATGAGGACAGTTTTATTTCTTCCTTCCCAATCTATATACCTTTTATTTAAAACAAACATTTGTTTTTTAATGATACTCCATGAATTTTTTTGTCTATTTCTACTTCTTTTCTTCCTTCCTTTTTTAAACACCTAAATTTTAACTGGCCTTTAAAGGATAAATGGCAAGAAAAAAAAAAGACCCTTAACTTCTAACATTTATTTTCAAATCTTAGCGCTGCATTTAAATGGTTAAAGTGACACAAATTTATATATAAACTTAATAATTAGGAAGTAATGAGAAAATTCTTATTCTAAGTAAAAATCATTCTTTCTTGCAGCTCAGAACTTTCTGGCAGTTTTGTTTTCTTTCTCTGAAGTACTTCTTTTTAGAAATTCCTTTAGTAAGAATCTGTTGATGGCAAATTTTTTTAAAATTTGTTTTTATTTGTCAGCAAATGTCTTTATTTTATTCTTTTTCTTCAGTGTTAGTTGGGTTTATAAGTCTTGATTGAGAATTATTTTTCTTTTACACTTTGTTTTTCTGTGTTTTTGAAACCTAGCTGGGCACAGTGGCACAGGCCTATAGCCCCAGCGTTTTGAGAGGCTGAGACAGGAGGATTACTTGAGCCCAGAAGTTTGAGGCTGTAGTTTGTTATAATCATGTTTGTGAATAGCTACTGCACTCCGGTCTGGGCAACTTAGTGAGACCTCATCTCTTAAAAAAAAAAAAAAATCTCTGTGTGTGTATATATATATATATTTCAGCTCTATCTTCCAGTTCACAAATTCTTTCTTCCACTGTGCCTAATTTCATGTTTAATGTCCATTTAGGTATTTCCTCATCTGCTTAGTTTTAATTATAATAATTATATTTTCTCATGTTTACGATTCTTTTCAGTTGTTTTCTACAACTGCCTGGGCCTTTTTGAGATTATTTTGTTCCTTGCTCATGTATTTTGAATCCTTCTTTTATTTCTGAAAACATTTATTTTGACTTCCTTAAAACACATTTTTAATTCTGTGTTCCATAGTTCATATATACGAAGTCATTGGGAATTTAATTCTGCTCTGTGTTGTTTCTTCTGATTCTTGTTTACAGTGGCTGGGTTTTTCATGTGTTTACAAATTTTGACTGTGAGCCCTTGTTCAGCTAGGTTTATCTGTGGGAACCCATGGGGTCTGGGTTTTGAGTGCATCCCTACAGAGAGAATATGCATTTGCTCCTGCCAGGTGACCCTGTTGTGCTATAATGCTGGACTTTTTTTTTTTTTTTTTTTTTTTTTTTGCTTTAAGTTCTGGGATACATGTGCAGAATGTGCAGGTTACATAGGTATGCATATGGCATGGTGGTTTGCTGCAGCTATCAAGCTGTCTTCTAGGTTTTAAGCCCCACATGCATTAGGTATTTGTCCTAATGCTCTACCTCCCCCTTCCGCCCAGCCCCAACAGGCCCCGGTGTGTGATGTTCTCCTCCCTGTGTCCATGTTTTCTTATTGTTCAACTCCCATTCATGTGGCGTTTGATTTTCTGTTTCTGTGTTAGTTTGCTGATAGTGATGGTTTCCAGCTTCATCCATGTCCCTGCAAACAACATGAAGTCATTCTTTTTTAATGGCTGCATAGTTTCCATGGTGTATATGTGCCACATTTTCCTTATCCAGTCTATCATTGAAGGGTATTTGGGTTGGTTCCAAGGCTTTGCTATTGTAAATAGTGCTGCAATAAACATACATATGCTTGTGTCTTTAGGGTAGAATGATTTATAATCTTTTGAGTATATATATCCAGTAATGGGATTGCTGGATCAAATGGTATTTCTGGTTATAGATCCTTGAGGAATCGCCACACTGTCTTCCACAATGGTTGAACTAATTGACACTCCCACCAACAGTGTAAAAACGTTCCTATTTCTCCACATCCTCTCCGGCATCTGTTGTTTCTTGACATTTTAATAATCGCCATTCTAACTGGCATGAGATGGTATCTCATGGTTTTGATCTGAATTTCTCTAATGACCAGTGATGATGAGCTTTTAAAAATATGTTTGTTGGCCGCATAAATGCCTCCTTGAGAAGTGTCTGTTTATATACTTTGCCTACTTTTTGATGGGGTTGTTTGTTCTTTTCTTGTAAATTTATTTAAGTTCCTTGTAGATTCTGGATATTAGACCTCTGTCAGATGGCTAGGATGCAAAATTTTCACTGATTCTGGAGGTTGCCTGTTCACTCTGATAATAGTTTCTTTTGCTGTGCAGAAGCTCTTTAGTTTGATTAGATCCCATTTGTCAATATTGGGTTTTGTTGCAATTGCTTTTGGTGTTTTAGTCATGAAGTCTTTGCTCATGCTATGTCCTGAATGGTATTGCCTAGGTTTTCTTCTAGCGGATTTTTGGTTTTGGGTTTTACATTTAAGTTTTTAATCCATATTTAGTTAATTTTTGTATAAGGTGTAAGGAAGGGGTCCAGTGTCCATTTTCTGCATATGGCTAGCCAGTTATCCCAGTACCGTTTATTAAATAGGAAATCCTTTTCCCATTGCCTGTTTTACTCAGGTTTGTCAAAGATTAGATGGTTGTAGATGTGTGGTGTTATTTCCGAGGCTTTTGTTCTGTTCCATTGGTCTATTTATCTGTTTTGGTACCAGTACCATGCTGTTTTGATTACTGTAGCCTTGTAGTATAGTTTGAAGTCAGATAGCATGATGTCTCCAGCGTTGTTCTTTTTGCTGAGGATTGTCTTGGCTATATACAAGCTCGTTTTTGGTTCCATATGAAATTTAAAGTTGTTTTTACTAATTCTGCAAAGAAACTCAATGGTAGCCTGGTGGGAATAGCATTGAATCTGTAAATTACTTTGAGCAGTATGGCCATTTTCATGATATTGATTCTTTCTATCCATGAGCACAGAATTTTTTTCTATCTATTTGTGTCCTCTCTTATTTCCTTAAGCAGTAGTCTGTAGTTCTCCCTGAAGAGGTCCTTCATGTCCCTTGTAAGTCGTGTTCCTAGTTATTTTATTCTCTTTGTAGCAATTGTGAATGGGAGTTCACTCATGATTTGGGTCTCTGCTTGTCTGTTGTTGGTGCATAGGAATGCTTGTAATTTTTGCACATGATTTTGTATCCTGAGATTTGGTGAGATGGCTTATCAGCTTAAGGAGTTTTTGGGCTGAGATGATGGGGTTTTCTAAATATACGATCATGTCATCTGCAAACAGAGACAATTTGACTTCCTCCCTTACTATTTGAATTTCCTTTATTTCTTTGTCTTGCCTGATTGCTCTGGCCAGAACTTCCAATACTATATTGAATAGCAGTGGTAAGAGAAGGCATCCTTGTCTTGTGCTGGTTTTCAAAGGGAATGCTTCCAGCTTTTGCCCATTCAGTATGATTTTGGCTGTGCGTTTGTCATAAATAACTCTTATTATTTTGAGATATGTTCCATCAGTACCTAGTTTATTGAGAGTTTTTAGCATGAAAGGATGTTGAATTTTTATCAAAGGTCTTTCTGTATTTATTGAGATAATTGTGTTTTTTTGTCATTAGTTCTGTCTACATGATGAATTACATTTATTGATTTGTGTATGTTGAACCAGGTTTGCCTCCCAGGGATGAAGCTGACCTTGATCGTAGTGGATAAGCTTTTTGATGTGCTGCTGGATTTAGTTTGCCAGTATTTTATTGAGGATTTTCGCATTGGGGTTCATCAGGGATATTGGCCTGAAATTTTGTTGTTGCTGTGTCTCTGCCAGATTTTGGTATCAGGATGATGCTGGCCTCATCCAATGAGTTGGGAAAGAGTCCTTCTTTTTCTGTTGTTTGGACTAGTTTCAGAAGGAATGGCACCGTCTCCTCTTTATACCTCTGGTAGAATTCATCTGTGAATTCGCCTGATCCTGGGCTTTATTTGGTTGGTAGGGTATTAATTACTGCCTCCATTTCAGAACTTGTTATTGGTCTGTTCAGGGATTTGACTTCTTCCTGGTTTAGTCTTGAGAGAGTGCATGTGAACGCCAGACCATTTTTAAGTTAACTCTTCTGCTAGGGGTTTCCAGCCAACATAAATGTGTGAATTTAATTCCTTGTGCAGATAAGTTTCATTTTCACCTTCCTTTACCAATGGACAGTAGTCTTTTACTGAGACTGTAGCTCTTCCAGGCTTCTTACTTTATTTGGGGTCTCAGTTCCAATTTTGCAGCTTACTCAGGCTGAATATCACTTTTCTGTTTCCTGCAGGACCATTAAAACTCCAGCTTGTTTCAGCGATTGGCAAATGCTTTCAGTATAGCTATAGCTTCAGCACCAACTGACTCTTCAATCTGGCATCTGGTGACTTCGTTAACTTTCAGATCAGCTCAGCTCTGAATCTAAAAGCATGCCTATTATATTTTATTCAGAATATCTATGTGTTTTATCTCAGAAGAGCTTTTCAGCCTCTCTGGTTATTTGCCAAAAATACCATAGCACAAGTTTCTTTCTAAACGTAGTCGCTTTTTCACACATTGTTAAATATCACCTTTATTTTGAAGGGATGGATCATGGGTATATTGAAAATGTCCACTAGGTAGCCTACTACTGGCAACTATCTATCAACAAAAGAATAGCAAAGTTAAAATAATTTGGCGGGGTGAGGGAGGGTGTTGTAAGAGAAAGATGTGTACCTAAGTGCCTTGCCATGAGATGACTTGTGGAATCTTCACAGTTACTTGTCATCTGCCATTTAAAATAGTTACTGAATACAACCTAATTGGACAAATATGAACTACAATACCTTGTACTAAGCTCAGGATGATAGAGCAGAGGGGGGTTTCTCTGTCTACCTGTCTAAGTCATAGCTATCTCACCGACATATCTTGGATTATGCCTGGACATCATCAATTTTAATAAAACTTAAATTCTACATTTTGTAATCGAATCGAAATAAATCGAAGTTCAAATATGTTATTTCCCTCACTCCAGTGGCTAATCTCGTCTTCCCTCTGGAGTGCAGATACCAGTCCCCACAGTGGAAACACTTTTGGTTGCCACAAGTTCGAGTAAATTACTTCTGGCATGTAGTGGGTGGAGGCCAGGAATTCTGGCTAAACATCCTACAATGTGCAAAATTCCCTTCCATGGTTGAACTGTTTTGTCAAAGATGTTGAAAATGCTCAGTTTAAGAAGCACCAAGTCAGACCCCCAGGAAGTATGGCAGTTTCTTTCTTTGGTTTTTTTCTTTTTTTTTAAACAGAGTCTTGCTGTGTCACCCAGGCTGGAGTGCAGTGTTGTGATCTCAGCTCACTGCGACCTCCGCCTCCTGGTTTCAAGTAATTATCCCGCCTCAGCCTCCCGAGTAGCTGGAACTACAGGAAAGCGCCACCATGCCCAGCTAATTTTTGTATTTTTAGTAGAGATGGGGTTTCACCATCTTGACCAGGATAGTCCTCATCTCTTGTCCTTTTGATCCACTCTCCTCAGCCTCCAAAAGTGCTGGGATTGCAGATGTGAACCACCACGCCTGGCGAAGTGTGGCAATTTAAGGTTCTGGTTTCACTCTTCCGTGTGCCTTTCACAGTCCTCCTCCTGATTCAGGTAGACCATGCCTGCTTCCTTCCCCAATCATGAATATCCTATTTATGTCTTCCCTTCTAGAGCTTAATACACTTCATAGGCATGGTGTGTGAATTGTTTTCCAGCTGTAGTATTTCTAACTGAATCTTTGTTTCAGAGCTAGATGGTGTCCACATGTTTCAAGAGAAGGGCACTTTTCCTCATCATTTGCTTTAGGCAGTTACTCAGATAACATCATCCTTCTAAACCAAAGAGACTAGGAGGAAAAGGGGAGGGGGCATTTACTTTTCCTGTAAAGCAAACTCCAGGTAGTTGCAACGCAGTATCTCATGTGGTCACAGGCTCTGGTTCTAAGAGCAAATAAGGAGGTGGAATGGGAAGAGATGGAGTAGAGAGTACAGGAATGGAATAAACACAGTAAGGCGTGTCTATGTTGGGGGGAGATTTTGAAAGTCCCATATTTGGGCTGGGAAGACTCAGATAGCACCCCTGAATGTCTGTCCAGCTTGGATGAGTTGGTAAGCAAGGTACAGGGCAGGCAGGCAGGCAGGAGGCCAAAGAAGGTGAAATACAGGGTTCCTAACTTCTCTTTAAAGAAGGCTTAGAGGATTGTGGGCTAGAAATTAGAGAGGGCTTTCCACCTGTCTCTGTTCAATCATGACACAAACTGATCCTTGAGGAAAGAGTCAGAGGTCAGTGAACCTGACAAAATCACCTCCCATTGCTGTGAGGCTGGCCCAGGACTCTGTAGGCTGAGGGCCAGGAACTCATTCCTCTCCATGCCTCCCCTCCTGACCTCACCCAGGCCTGAGCCCACCTTGCATCTAGAGGCTGTCTGGCCCATTAGTGTCCTTCCGCTTCACAGAAAGTTCAGACGAGGAGGCTCTTAGACATCATGTACTCCATCTTTGCCCCGTGTTTTAAACATGAAGAAACCAAGGGAATGATATAGCCCCTTGTTGCCATTCAAGACTTCTTTCTTTCTTTCTCTCTCTCTTTTCCTTCTCTCTTTCTTTCTTTTTCAGATGGAGTTTGGCTCTTGTTGCCCAGGCTGGAGTGCAATGGCATGACCTCAGCTCACCGCAACCTCTGCCTCCTGGGTTCAACTGATTCTCTTGCCTCAGCCTCCCGAGTAGCTGGGATTACAGGCACATACCACCATACCCAGCTAATTTTGTATTTTTAGTAGAGCTAGGGTTTCTCCATGTTGGTCAGGCTGGTCTCAAACTCCTGACCTCAGGTGATCCACCTGCCTTGGCCTCCCAAAATGCTGGGATTACAGGAGTGAGCCACCGCACCCGGCAAGAAATCTTATTTCTGAGGACAGTTCTCCTTGGCCTGAGGGGCTTGAGAGCAGGCACTAACCTTGACTTTAGGGACCCAAAAAAGGAAGTGAACTGTGTCAGAAATGCGCCAGGGGCTCACCTTGGCAATGGGAGCAATTCAGCTTGTGCCTAAAGGAACAGTTAGCCCAGAGTGAAACCCAATTCTTAGCTTAAAAGAACAGATGCAGAAAGACTTCTTAAGCCTGGATCAATGTCTTTTACCACAAGGAGTGAGAAAATAAAAACAATGCTGAATCCTCTCACACCGCTAATAAAAAGGAGACAGGGCTGGGGTGAGAGCAGCCAGGGAGCACAGGAGGAGGCATTTTCCATTGAACTTTTTCTGCCTATGCAATAGATCTTCATTATCTACACTGTCCTGTGGCTCCCCAGCTCCCCAAGGGAGATGCTTAATGACATAAACTGCTTAATAAGCGGTGACTGGTGCTCCCAAAGAGCTGATGGAAGAGGAAAGCAGCCTGCTTCTGTCTCCTAGAGTACTGCATTTTCTTTTCACAGCTGATTTCAGATACTGGCCAGAGAGAGAGAAAGGGCAGCTGGCTTCCCAACCAGGCCCCCAGCATTTGCCCTGTTGGAAGGCTGGCTTCAGGCAACACTGCTACTCACTTTCCCTCATGAGGGGAAACGGGGCCTCCATTCTGTGTGCTCTTAAGCATGAATTTCCTGTTTTGGTGCTGTCAGTCTTAGGCTCCACCCAGAAGTCTCATTCACTTTTTTTTTTTCCTTTTTTGAGATAGAATCTCACTCTGTCACCCAGGCTAAAGTGCAATGGCACAATTTCAGCTCACTGCAGACTCCGTCTCCTGGGTTCAAGTGATTCTCTTGCCTCAGCTTCCTTGATAGCTAGGACTACAGGTGTGTGCCACCACGCCTGGCTGACTTTTGTATTTTTAGTAGAGTTGGTTTTTTTTTTTTTTTTTTTTTTTCAGTGGAGATGGGGTTTCACCATGTTGGCCAGGGTGGTCTCAAACTCCTGGCTTCAAGTGATATACCTGCCTCGGCCTCCCAAAGCGCTGGATTACAGGCATGAGCCACGGTACCTGGCCATCATTCACTTGTATTTACCAAACATGTATTGCCAGGTAATTTTCTAGGTGCTTTACCGGTGTTCATCTACGTAGGCTGGGCACAGTGGCTCACACCTGTAATCCTAACACTTTGGAAGGCAAAGGTGAGAGGATTGCTTGAACCCAGAAGTTCAAGACCAGCCTGGGCAACATAGCGAGACCCTCTCTCTATAAAAAATACACAAATTAGCCAGGCAAGGTGGTGCACAACTGTAGTTTCAGCTGCTTGGAAGGCTGAAGTGGGGTGATGGCTTGAGTCTAGGAATTCAGGGCTACAGCGAGCTATATTCATGCCACTACACTCCTGCCTGGGCAACAGAGTGATGCCCTCTCTCCAAAATGGAAAAAAACAATGTGTCACAGAGTTAAGTACTATTTCTAAGCTCATTTTAAAGATGAGGAAACTGAGGCACAGAGAGATCAAGTCTGCCCAGCCACGAGGAACATGGTGGCTTTCCTGTGCTCCTAACCTCTGTTCTGGGCCAGGCCTGGCACAATGTTTTTCTCTGCTCTACCCTGGGCCCACCCTACACATGCTCCTCTTCTCCCCAGGGCCCTCCCAGTCTGCTCCCCTCCCCCGGCTCTCCTTGCCACTCTCAGCCTGTATCGCAGGTTCTACTGACCTCCTCTCATGTACCTTTTCGTCTACACATTTTCAGCTAGTTCACTGTCAAAGATTTTCCTCCAAGATCAAAAATCAAGAGGCGACATTTCTCTCTCACAGAAATGACCTGAAAAACTGTCAAGGATTATACACAGAGATATTGTTCTAATGTTGTTTATAACATTGAAAAATTGAGAACAGCATTCGTTTTCAATAATAGGGGATCTATTAACAAGATAGGGAATATCATGCAACCATTAAAAATGCCGATTTCTGGAAGGTTTTAGTGAGGGAATATGTTGAGGGAGAAAGTGAGACTCACATTAGATATAGCACAAGGGTGAGTGGGAGGGATGTGGGGGTCTATGGGCAGTTTATCACTGACACTATCAAGAATTGCTGTCACTTGGTGATGTTAAAAAAGCAGACCACTTTTATTTGATTTTATTATTGTTTTAAAATTTGCTACAGACAATGCACCTCCTTGTAGCCAGGGGCAACTGCTCTCATGATGCCTCCCCTGCTTGGGATATCTCTGCTATCATTTTGTCCATTGAGTGCCATTTAATTGCACATTCAAAATCTTATAGAACTTCAATCACTATGAAATTATTTCTCTGATTATTAAGAAAGTTGAACAGACATTCATGTGCTTATTGGCCATCAATATGTCTTCTTTTGTGATTCAAAATAATTGCTTTTTTTTTTCTTTTCTTTTTAATGCTGAACTGTAGGAGTTCTTTATGTTTTCTGGATACCTGTATTGAAAGATACAAGGTAGTGAGCTTTTTTTGTTTGTTTTGTATCTTTCAGTACAGGTATCCAGAACACTCAAAGGAGTTTTGTTTTGTTCGTTAGTTTTTGTCGAAAGGGCTTTAACTGCAAATTTGATTTTCTTAATAAATATAGGGCTATTCAGGTTATCTATTTCTTCTTGAGTCATCTTTGGTAGTGAGCTTTTTTCCTTGTATCTTTCAAAGTTCTTAGTGGGACATTTTAACAAACCGTGGCTTGTTTTTCACATTTTAAAAAAGTTATGAGCCCAAAATTTTAATTTTCATAAAGTCCAATTCATTAATTTTTAAATTTCATGATTAGTGTTTTAATTTCCTCTTTAAGAAATCTCTGCTTACACCAAAATGCCAAAAATAGTCTGCTTTTTTTTTTTTTTGGAGATGCTTTATAGTTTTAGCATTTAGTTTGAGATCTAAGATTCATCTCAAATTAGTTTTTGTGAATTGTGTAAGACAAGATTTGTCATTCATTTTTTTCTAGATGGTTGTGCAGTTATTCCAGCACTATTTATTGAAGAGACTTTTCATTTGCCATTGATTTGCCTTGGTGCCTTTGTCAAACATTGATTATACATGCAAGATGCTTCTGGATTCTATTCTGTTCTCTTGGCCAGATAATTTTGTCTATCCAATAAACTTAGTAAAAAATTTTTATAGTAATCAAGTAATTTCATAGTAAGTCTCATAATCAAACAGTGTAAGTTCTTATTTTTCTTTTAAAAGATTGTTTTAAATAATGTAGTTTCTTTGAATTTTCATATAAACTTTAGAATCAACTTTTTAATACTGACAAAAATCTCTATTGGAAATTTTATTAAAATAGTGCTGAGTCTAGAAATCAATTTTGTGGAATTGATATTGTAACCATATTGTCTTCTAATGCATGAATATGATAAAAATCTCCATTTGCTTTCAGTCATCTTTAATTTCTTTCAGCAATGCTTTAGATTTTTGATGTAGACATTATAAATGTCTTTTGTTATTTTTTCCTGAGTATTTTATATTTTATCCTATTATTAATAGAATTATTTTCATTATTTCATTTCCAATGGCTTGCTACTGGAATACAGAGATACAATTAACTTTGTATATTGACCTATAACCTTGCTAAATATATTTAATACACTTATTAGATCTAGTAGCTGTTTTAAAAACTATTCCTTATGGTTTTCTATATAAACTATCATACTGTCTAAAAATAATGTCAATTTTACTCCTTTTCCACAACTTCATAGCTTTATTTTTCTTTTTTAAATGAACTGGATAAGATATCCAATACAATTTTGAATAGAAGAGGTAAGAGTAGTCATCCTACCTTGTTCCCAGTGTTAAGATGTAAAGCATTTGAATTTTTACCATTACGTAAGATATTAACTGTAAATTTTACATAGATGCCCAATGCTATGTTGGTTGAGGAATTTTCATTCTTTTTTTTGTTTGCTTAGTTTTATTTTTCCTCCATAAATGGATATTCAGTTTATCAAATGCTTTTTCTACAGCTATTGAGATAATCATATAATTTTTCTGTTAAATCATATTCTCTTTCTGTTAAAATTGCAACATATTTTCTATTATTTTGTTAAAGGTTTTTGTGCTTAATTTCTTGAGAAAGCTTGGCAATTTTCTTTCCTATAATGTCTTTGTCACTTTTGATATCAGAAATGATTGACCACATAAAATGAGTTGGGAAGTAATTCTTGCTCCTCCTCTATTTTATGAAAGAGTTTATATAAGATTGGCGTTATTTTTTTCCTTTAATGTTTGGTAGAATTCTTCAGTGAAGCTGTCTGAAGCTGGAGGAGTTTTTTGTTGTTTTATTTGTGGGAAGGGCTTCAATCATAAATTTGATTTTCTTAATAGATATAGGGCTATTCAGGTTATCTATTTCTTCTTGAGTGAGCTTTGGTAGTGAGCTTTTTTCCTTGTATATTTCAAGGAATTTGTTCATTTCATCTAAGGTGTCAAATCTATTGGCATAAAGTTTTTCATAAGATTATCTGATTGTCCTCTAAAAATTCATAGAATCTGTAGTTGTATTAGTGTTTTCTCATGCTGCCATAAATAAATACCTGAAATTGTGTAATTTATAAAGGAAAGAGGTTTAATTGGCTCACGGTTCTGCAGGCTGTACAGGAAGCATAGTGGCATCTGTTTCAGGGGAGGCCTCAGGGAGAAAGGGGGCAGTGGGGTGGAGGTGCCACACACTTTTAAACAAGCAGATATCACAAGCACTCACTATTTCTAAGACAACACCAAGGGGGATGGTGTTAAACCATGAGAAACCACACCTGCTATTCAATCACCTTCCATCAGGCTCCACCTCTAACACTGGGAATTACAACTGAATGTGAGATTTGAGAGGGGATGAAGATGCAAACCAAATCAGAAGTGATGTCACTTTTCTATTTCCTGTTATAAGATAGTTTGTTTCATTGCTTTTAAGGAAATCTCTTATCATTTTGGCTAGGAATTTATCAATTTTATTGATCTTGTCCAAGAATCAGCATGTGGGTTTGTTAGCTTTTCTCTCTTTTTAAGTTATATTTCATTGATATCTCTACTGATCTTTATTATTTCCTTCCTTCTGCATGTTCTGGGTTTGCTTGCTTTTTCTTTTCTGATTTCAAAGGCAAAGTGGAGGCCATTCACTTAGAACTTTTATTTTTTCCAAATATTGTCATTTTGTGCTAAAAACTCAGTTTAAGTACTGGCTTAGTTGCTTTACACAAATTTTAATATATTATATTTTAACCTTTATTCAGTTAAAAATGCTTTTAAATTTTCCTATTAATTTCTTGACTCAAGTGTTATTTAGTTTCTAAATATTCAGTTATTTTATATATATATTTCTGTTATTGATTTCTAATTTAATTCCATCGTTGACATATAATATACTGGTATGATCTGAATCCATTAACATTTATAAAAACTTTTAAAATGACACTGAAAAATGACTATCTTGCTAACATTTTCTGTGTCCCTTGGAAAGAATATGTATTCTGCTGTTGTTAGGTGGACTGTTCTATTAAATATCAATAAAATAATTGGTGAATAGTGTTTTTAAGACTTCTATATTCTTATTTTCTGTTTACTTATTCTGTCATTTATTGAAATATTAAAATCTGAGTACAATTGTGTTCATTTCCTGGCAATTTGATCAGTTTTTATACTCTGTTATTAAGTACATAAATGTTTAGGACTATTGTGCCCTCTTGATGAAATGGCTTTTTTTTTTATCATATAGAATGACTTTCTTCATTCTTGGCAATGTCCTTTTCTCTAATACCTACTTTGATTGAGATTAACATAGCACATCAGGTTTTTAATTGCTGTTTACTTTAACATGATATACTTTCCCTTTGTTTAATTCTTAACCATTTGTATCTATATATTTAAGATAGATTTCTTGTAGGCAACATACAGTTGAGTTTTCCTTTTTTATCCACTCTGAAAATCTCTACTTGTTAATTGGGTGTTTAGGCCATCTACGCTTAATTATTGGTAATGTTGGAATTAAATCTAATATCTTATTTATTTTCTATTTTTTTCATCAAGCATGTATTCCCTTTTACTTCTTTTCCTGTGTTCTTTTTGATTAATTTAGTATTTTGTATGATTTGTACTTATCCCCCTTGTTGACTTATTAATTACACCCCTTTCTTTTGTTATTTGATTGGTTACTTTAGGGTCTATGTTATATATCTTTACCTTATCACAGTCTATCTTTAAGTGATACACCACATCATGTATAAGAACCTTAAGTATACTTCCATTTCTTCTCTTCTTGCATTTGTGCTGTTGTTGTTATACATTAGATTTCTACATATATAATAAGAACGACAATATACTGTTATTATTTTTACTTTAAGCAATTATTTTTAAGGAAATTCAAAAAATCAGAAAAAAAGTTTTTATATTTACCCACAGAGTCTTTTTGGAGCTCTTTCTTACTTTATGTAGATCCGTATTTTCATCTAGTATCAGCTTCCTTTTGTTTGATTGACTTCTTTTATTCCTGCCTAACATTTTCTACATCTGAAAATATTTTGATTTCACCTTAATTGAAAAAAGTTTTTTTCTGATTACAAATTTCAAAATTGACCTTTTTTCTGGTACTTTAAAGATATTGCTTCATTGTCTTCTAGTTCTAACAAAAAATCTGTCTCCTTCTCCTTTTCTTCTTCTCCTTCTCCTTCTTCTTCCACATAGTCTTGCTCTGCCACCCAGGCTGCAATGCAGTGGCATGATCAGGGCTCACTGCAGGCTTGACCTCCTAGGCTCAAGTGATCCTCCCACCTAATCCTCCCAAGTAGCTGCGATTACAGGCATGCACTGCCACACCTGGCTAATTTTTGTATTTTTTTATAGAGACAGGGTTTTGCCATGTTAGCCAGGCTGGTCCAAACTGCTAGGCTCAAGAGATCCACCTGCCTTTGCCTTCCCAAATTTTGGGATAATAAGTGTGAGCCACAATAGCCAACCAAAAAATACGCTGTCTTCTTATTGGTGTTCTTCTACAAGTAACATGTCTCTTTTTATGATTACTTTTTAAATTTTCTCATTTTCACTAGTTTTAACTAATTACCATGTGTGTTGATGTGGTTTTCTTGATGTTTCTTGTGCATGTTTCATGTTTCTGAGCTTCATGGCTGCGGGCTTACAGTTTTTATCAAATTTGGAAATGTTTCAGCAGATATTTAAAAGGTATTTTTTCAGTCACTGCCCTACCCCTGAGACTCTAATCTGTACATTTGGTTTGGCTGTTTGAAGTTGTCCTACAGTTCAGTGATGCATTGTTTCTCTCCTGCCCCATTTTTTTTTCTGTGTGTTTTATTTTGGATAGTTTTTATTGCTATGGCTTCAAGCTCACCAAATTTATCTTACGCTATGTTTAATCTACCATTAATCATATCCACTATATTTTTTATCTCAGATATTGTAGTTTTCATCTTTTGAAGTTCAAATTGAAATTCTATATAGGTATAGACCCAAATTATTTATATATGTGTGTGTATACACACACACATATTTGTGTAGAATTTTCCGTGTCTCTAATATGTTCAGTTTTTCCTCTAGTTTCTAAAAAATGTGAAATTTGGTCATAACAACTCTTTTAATGTTCTTGTTTACTACTAATACTACATCATTTCTGGGTTGGTTTTTTGTTTGTTTGTTTGTTTGTTTTTGAGAGATAGGATCTTGCTGTGTAGCCCAGGCTAGAATGGAGTGGCATGATCATAGCTCACCGCAACCTTGAACTCCTGGACTCTGGTGATCCTCCTACCTTAGTCTTCCAAGTAGCTGTGACTACAAGCACATATCACCATGCCTAGCTAGTTTTATTTTTTTGATACGTATTTTTTTTTAAGTAGAGATGAGGTTCCTATGTTTCCTAGGCTGGTCTTGAACTCCTGGACTCAAGTGATCTGTCTGCCTCAGCCTCCCAAACAAAGTCCTGGGATCGCAGGTGTGAGCCACCATTCTAGGCTCTGGGTCAGTTTTGGTTGATCAATTTTTCTGCCTTATTATGACTTGGTTTTTTTTCATACCTTTGCATGCCTACTATTAATACTTTTTTATTGCGTGGCAGACATGTTGAATTTTATCTTGTTGGATGCTGAATATTTTTGTACCCCTACACATTTTCTTTCACTTTTGATCAAGATGCATAAGAAAAACCAGATTTACCCTTACAGCTGACCCTTCTTTGTACTCTACCTGATAGATTCATAACTATGAGGTTTTTCATCCTAGCTTTTGGAAACAGGCACTATTCCTATGTGAGCCTTGGGTTCTGTTCCAGTCATTCTTTTGTGTTGTCTTTCCTCAGCTTCTGATATTTTTCTCACATACATACACTGATCAGTATTCAGCTAAAGATTTGTGGAGAACTCTTTGAAACTCTTCAGAGTTCTCTCTTTGTGGAATTCTCCCCTCTTAAGTATTCTGTCCCATGACCTCTAGTTGTCTTGTCCAGACAGCTCCATCTTAACTCTCAGCTCCGTCTTCTCAACTCATGAGAGACCACTGGGTTCTATCTGGGTTTTCCTTCTTTGTGCCCTGGCTTAGAAATCTCCTCCAGGCAGTAAACTGGGGGCAGTAGGGCTCATCTCATTTGTTTCTAGTCTCCTGTCTGCCCTTCGCTGTTTAATGTTTAATGCCTTGAGTGCTGTCATTTAATATATTTTATCTATTTTTCAGTTGTTTTTGCTGTAAGAGTAAATCTGGTCTCTATTACTCATTGATATGGTTTGGCTATGCCCCCAACCAAATCTCATCTTGAATTGTAATCTGCATAATTCCCACATGTCATGGGAGGGACCTGATGGGAAGTAATTGGATCATGGGGGCAGTTTCCCCCATGCTGGTCTCATGATAGTGGATGAGCTCTCATGAGATCTGATAATTTTATAAGTATCTGGCATTTCCCCCTGCTGGTACTCATTCTCTCCTGCTGCCCTGTGAAGAGGTGTCTTCTGCCATGTTTGTAAGTTTCCTGAGGCTTCCCTGTTCATGCAGAACTGCGAGTCAATGAAATCTGTTTTCTTTACAGATTACCCAGTCTCAGATATTTCTTCATAGCAGCATGAGAATGGACTAATACAGTAAACTGGTACTAAAGTAGTGGGGTGCTGCTATAAGGATACCCAAAAATGTGGAAGTGACTTTGGAACTGAGTAACAGGGAGAGGTTGGGACAGTTTAGATGACTCAGAAGAAGAAAGCAAAATGTGGGAAAGTTTGGAATTTCCTGGAGACTTGTTGAATGGTTTTGACCAAAATGTTGATGGTGATCTGGACAATAAATTCCAGGCTGAGCTGATCTCAGATAGAAATGAGGAACTTCTTGGGAACTGGAGCAAAGGTGACTCTTACTCTGCTTTAGCAAAGATACTGGCAGTATGTTGCCCCTACCCTACAGATCTGTGGAACTTTGAACTTGAGAGATATGATTTGGGGTATCTGGTGGAAGAAATATCTAAACAAAACATTCAAGAGGAAGCAGAGCATAAAACTTTGAAAAATTTGCAGCCTGATGATGCGATAAAAAAGAAAACCCATTTTCTGGGGAGAAATTCAAGCTGGCTGTATAAATTTGCCATAAGTAAGGAGCAGCCAAATGTTAATCACCAAGACAATAAGGAAAATGTCCCCACGGCATATCAGAGACCTTCATGGCAGCCCCTCTCATCACAGGCTCAGAGGCCTAAGAAGGAAAAATGGTTTTGTGGGCCTGGTCCCAGGCCCTCCTGCTGTGTGCAGCCTAGGGACTTGGTGCCCTGCATCCCAGCTGCTTCAGCTCACCTGTGGGTAAAGGAGTCAAGACACAGCTCAGGCCATTGCTTCAAAGTATGTAAGCTTCAAGCCTTGGTGGCTTCTACATGGTATCAAGCCTGTAGGTACACAGAAGTCAAGAATTGAGGTTTGGGAACCTCCACCTAGATTTCAGAGGATGTGTGGAAATGCCTGGATGTCCAGGCAGATGTCTGCTGCAGGGGCAGGGCCCTCATGGAGAACCTCTGCTAGGGCAGTGTGGAAGGGAAAGTGGGGTTGAAGCCCTGACAAAGAGTCCCCATTGGGGCACTGCCTAGCGGAGCTGTGAGAAGAGGGCCACTGTCCTCCAGACCCCAGAATTGTAGATCCACTGACAACTTGCACCATGTGCTTGGAAAAGCTGCGCTTAATGCTAGCCCATGAAAGCAGTCAGGAGGAGACCTGTACTTGCAAAGCCACAGGGGCAGAGCTGCTCAAGGCGATGGGAGCCCACCTCTTGCATCAGCATGACTTAGATGTGAAACATGAAGTCAAAGAAGGTCATTTTGAAATTTTAAGATTTAATGACTGCCCTATTGGATTTTGAATTCGCTATACCTATTTGTTCTATTTTGTAGTGATCTCTCTAGGGATTACAATACATATGTTTAATTTCTCACAGTCTACTTTCAACTTATATTTTACTACTTATGTATTATGTAAAAACTCTATACCAATACATCTCCATTTTTCTTCTCCCATTCTTTGTACTTAGTTGATGTACATTCTATTTTGTTAAATATTATAAACTCCACAATATTGTTTCAACAGCAAATGATCTTTTAAAGAAATTAAACAAATGTAAATAAAGTCCTTTATATTTATTTACATCATTATTATTTATGACATTTTAAAATTTTTTGCTTAATCTGAGTTTCTATCTTTTGCTTTTATCCTCCTGCTTTATGCTTTCTTTAATATTTTTCATAGCACATTTCTGCTGACAAGATTTCTCAACTTTCGATTTGGTGAAATGTTATTTAGCCTTTAGTTTTTATATTTTTACTAGATGTAGACTTCAGAGTTGAGGGAGTATTATTTTCTCATTTTCGCTTTCCTTCTGTACTTTAAAATCCATTCTGTTGACTTCTGGCCTTCATTGCTTCTGAAGAGTTCAGCTGTCATTCATATCTTTGTTTCCCTTGCATGTAACGTGCCTTGTCCTCTAACTACTTTTAAATTTTTTCTCTGTATTGTTCATTTTCATGTTTGACCATTCCATGCCTGAATATAGATCTATGTATATACCATGTGTATTTGTGATTCATGTGTTTACTGAGCATATTTGGTTGGTACTTTGATGGTTTTCACTAACTCTGGGAAATTTTCCCGCCATCACTTCTTTAAATATTTTTTTCTGTTCCATTTCTCTATTCTTCCCCTGTGACACCCTCATTTCATATATGTGAGACTGCTTGCTATTGTCCCACACATCATGGAGAATCTGTTTAATCTTTTAAATCTCTTTCAACTGTTTCATGTTGAATAATTTCAAATGGCCTATCTTCAAATTCATTAATCCACTCTCATGTGGTCTGCAATCTGCTATTAAGCTCATCTAGTAGAATTTTTAATTTATTTATTATTCTTTGTGGTTTTGGTAATTCCATTTGGTTCTTTTTAATTGTTTCCATTTCTTTGCTGAAATTTCCTATATTTTTATTTAAATCGCTGAATATGTTAATAACTTCTATATTTAAAGTCTAGTCTGTTAATTCTAACACCTGGATCACTTCGGGGTCTATTTCTATTGATTGATTGGTTTTTCTTGAAAAAAATTGGGTCACATTTTCCTACATCTTGCCATGTCTGATAATTTTATTATTGTTTGTTCTCTGATATGGATAATATAATATAGAGTCCAGATTTTGACGCATTCTTTTAAAGGACATTGAATTTTGTTCTTGAAGGCAGTTAAGTAATTGAAATATAATTTTAGTCCTGTTAGACTTGTTTCCTTTTCTTTGTGAGAGTGGGTCTGTTCTTTTTTTATTCCTTCCTCCTCCCTAATCCCTGCATTGATGAATGGGTTTGTTTTTGTATTGAGCTTAGTTTTGGAGCTGGCCCTTACTATAGGTCATGGTTCTTCATCTCAAAGCATAACCTTTTTAGAGTCTCAACTGAATCTTCAAAATGCTTTGCTTGGGCCAGAAGTCCAATGCCTCGCAGCAATGCAGGACTTTTGGTTTCTCTGTTCAGCTCCCAGCCCTGCAGCATGTGGCCTTTGCTAGGCCTCGTGTATGTGCAGCTGAGTTCTCAGCTGCAGACCCACAGTCCATCCCCATGCAGACTTCAGCAGCCTGCTTTTCTGTGCAGTTTCTTCTTTTCTGATATCCCACCCACAAATTTCAGCCACAAATATATCCCAAAGCTTCAATCTCTGCCTCCTTAGCTCTTTTTATTGCAGCAGGAAAATTCCCCTGGGAAAAAAACTGGGGTGACCATGGAACTCACTCATATAGTTCACTTCTCTCCCAAATCACATTCCTCTTTTGCCTGTTGCTCAGTGTCTGAAAACAGTTGCTTCATGTGTTCCCATTTGTCGTTGTTTAAAGTGAAGGCAAGTTATGTACCAGTTACTATGTCAGGGTCAGACACAGAAATCCCCATGTGTTTTTAATTATTTGCAAGATTAGCCTTCCTGATGATGCAGAGTGGAAGGATCCAATTTCTCTTAAACCATTGTAATATTCTTTAACAAGCCCCTTTACTTAAAGCAAGGAAGTCATGTGTCACTCAGCCTTGGCTGACTGAATGATTTAACTGAGAAGGTTTATAGGGATTAACTAGAAACTGGCCAACATGTACTATAAAAAAAAAGAAATGGTTGCTTTATTACTAAACAAAATCTTTTCTGACTGCAAACTCCCAAAAAGGGAGATGTTCAGCATTGAGCAGGCTTATTCTACTAATTTTGTCTCTTACATCCAGGAAACAAATGTGATGTTGGACTGCATGGAATCACTGTTTTCCCTCATACTCAGCACCTTCTGATGAATCTCTCTTTCTAGCTTAACAGAAAATTGGTTTCTATCTGAAACCTATAAGTACTGAATGTCCCTGCAGACACCTATCTTGGCATAATTTGTCACTTGCTCACTGCCCAATGTAAATTAGTCTCATGTTATTCTTACCTTTAGCTCCCTCTTCTTTTACTTTACAGCGCTTAAAATTATGTATAATTACACATATACGTGTTGCTCATTTTTAGCCTCTCCCAATAGATCATAAGCTCTGTAAGGGCAAAAACCTTGTGTGAGGTCCTAGTCTAGCATGGTGACTGATAAATAGTAGGATCTAAGAATAATTTGTTGAATGAATTAATAAATGAATGAATCCACAAATAAGCACGTCCTTTTGGAATTAGACTAAAATAAATGAGAACAGAAGGCCTTAAAGATTAAAAGAGACATAAATTAGCTCCTAAATACCCATGTTTTTTGTTCTTTAAGGTACAGAGGCCTCTTAGCCAGAGATGCCTGTGAGGAGGTACTTTCAATAGGAAACAGAAATTGTTCCTGCAGAATCAATCACAAGTTGTTGCTGCTATTGAGAACTGGCCATGAGAGTGTCTGCCCTTTCTGTAGGGGCAGTGTATTCGTCCACTTTCACACTGCTATAAAGATACTACCTGAAACTGGATAGTTTATGAAGAAAAGAGGTTTAATTGACTCACAGTTCTGCATGAATGGGGAGCCCTCAGGAAACTTACAATCATGGCGGAAGGTGAAGGAAAACCAAGCACCTTCTTCACAAGGTGGCAGGAGAGAGAGAAAGAGAGAAAGGGGGGAACTGTCAAACACTTTTAAAGCATCAGATCTCATGAGAAATCACTCACTATCATGAGAACAGCATGGGGAAACTGCCCCCATGATCCAAGTATTAAATATCTCTCACCAGGTCCCTCCCTTGACATATGAGGATTACAATTCCAGATGAGATGTGGGTGGGGACACAGAGCCAAACCCTATTAGGCAGCTATGGTCAAACCAGGCTTTTGTGAAACACTAGATTTTTGGTACCCAGGTTGTACCCTATAATATCCCTCCTGACAGTAGCACATACCTGGAAAGGACTTCCTGCTGTCTATGAGAGAGCTCAGCATGCATGGATTTTAATGACTCCCAGGACACTAACGACTCTACATGTGGCCCAGATAACATCTTGTCTTCTCTTGGTTATGGTGGCAAATGAAAACAAGAACAAAGGCAGGGTACTCTTTGATTGAAGGAGCCTGGACACAGAACACTAAGAACCATCTGGTGACAACTTCACCTCTTCTGTGTGTGGAAACTTAGTCTAGAGACCAAGATGGGACAGAATGACTCCTAGATAACATAATGAGTAAAAGACATCACGAGGACTAATATCCAGGACCTCAACCTTCTAGCTCAGGCTCTTATTGTTTATCTGTTCCCCTCCCCTTTACCTTTGCACCCACTCCTGCCAATACACCAGGCTGGGTTTTATCCTGAATCACTTTATACTCCCAAATAAGAGCATGGCATTTTCTAATCCAGTGTGATTGGACAAAGCCTGAAAAGATGAAAAAGCCAAAGCCTTTCTGTTTTGACAACATGCTCCTAAGTAAGTTTGAAATGTCCAGAGAAATTGTTTAGAATCAGACTATTTAGAATCAGAAAAGATGGTACTGGGGAGTATAGCAGCAGGGAGAGAGAGCACTAGCTCAGGAATTTAGAGGCCTAAGCACAGCCTGGTCCTGACCAGTGTGTGAACAAAAGGAAGCCCTTTCTTTCTCTGCCTCTTAGTCTCAGCTTCCATGAAATTAGAGGATGGAATCGATAAAGGATAGAATCTCTGCCATTCCATCATACTTAATATCGTCTCAAAACTGCAGCACATTTGGAGGAAATGTATACTGCTACTGTATAGATTTGTGGAATCTGTTTCTCTGTATGTTCTCAGAAACAGAAAAGATCCCTATTTCTGAAGAAATACACACACGAAAGCCTAAACATGCATCCCAAACAAACAATCTGAAAAGTCTGGCGATGTGAACATCCTGGAGAAATCTACAGAGCTGCTACCATCCCAAAGGCCATTTTCTTCCGCAGAGTAGATGAACATGAGCTTCCCTAGAAGACCCCTCCAGTGGGTTTAGGCCATCTGGATTCCACTTCTAGTTTCTCCTCCGACCTGCTGCAAGGCTAGCCAGCTCTCTCTCCTGATGGAGATCCATTTACAAGATCAGAAAATAAAGACAGAAACGAACTATTCATAACTATTGTTTATATCCTAGGATGAGAGTTGAGGTTGAAAACAAAAATACAAAGTGTAAAAAAAGTTTAGGGGGATAAACTGTTACCAGTTCAAGTATTCTATCAAGGACAGTTTTATATAAAGTCCTTTTAAACTTTACAGATTATTCAAGAATGATTCTTGCAAACAAGCAGACACAGCTATGGCAAATGGAACACTGGTGAAACTGCTCATTAATTGTGAATATCACAGAATTGTCAGCCATTACTTACTTTTTATGTAACAAGACCTGACACAGACGTATTGAATATGCACAACTTAAAATGTATGGTGTATACTATCATAAATACAGAAGAACATGTGTGTCTTCACTAACTGTTCTAACAGAGGAATCCAGCAGCTGTCTCACATCTTCATGAGATGTCTGCTAACATGGGGTTGGAGGCAATGAAGAATGCTGGATACCACTGATATAGAGAGTTTTCAAAAGGCAAGGAAAAACATTCTGGGTATAATTAAGGAATTGGGAAGTTAACAACTTGATGTCATTAAAAGTTGAGGGGAAAGTGGAATAAGCCCTTTTGTTCATATATGACCATAAGAGTATGTTTTTGCATAATTTTGAAATGTCAGTCCTAGTTAGAGTTGGACTTTTCAAAGTGTACTAACTCAGAACATGTAATGTGATGGAGTTGCTGTAGGATATTCCCAGGGTCTCCAGTAAAGAATTCTCAGAGGTGGGCAGAGAAAAGGCAGGGCTTTGGCTGCAAGATGGCCTTCCTAGGACTTTGCCTTCTCCCAGATGAAGTGCTGCTGACCTGCAAGCTCACTGGGCTACAGACAAGCTGCTGGAGAATCACAAGAGATTGGGAGATCCCTTCAGGAGTGGGGACAGTGGGTTGCTTCCTCAGCCCAGGGGTTATGTGGATCCGGAACCCAGAGGGAGGAGAGGTCCTCAGAGTCTAGGCATCCTATGCTGGAATAACTGGATCCTATCCCCGCCATGCATGACCCTCTCTCTGAGGACATTATTCCAATCACTTTCCTGTCTTGCATTCTCAACCTCCCCTTCTCTATTAGATCATCATCAACAGCCTAAATAGAAACCATAAACAAGATCCCAAGTATCCCTTTGATTGTCCTATTTCTCATTTTCCTGTACTGCCAAATACCTTGAGAGATTTGCCTTCTCATGCCATCACCAAATTTCATTTCTCCAACTCTATCTGGGTCCCGCTTCCAGAATTTCCCCCAACCCCCACCTCTCTGCTCAGACCGCTCTTATCAGGGCCATCGAGGGTCTCCATGCAGGTACATCCCATGGTCAGTGCTCACCTCTCATTTTTCTTGACTGTCAGTGGCCCTTCACCTAACAAATCACTCCCTCTTCTTGAGGTTCTTCTTTTCACTTTGCTTCCCAGACTCCATACTCTCCTGATTTCCTCCTAGTGGGCGATTCACCCTTCTTGGTCTCTTGTCAGCCTTCCTCCTCATCACTCCAGCTGCTCCAGTCCTCTGTGCTCACCTCTCTTCTCTGTACTGGTCCCTGGGCAATTTCATTCTTCTTCTTCTTTTTTTTTTTTTTTCAATTTTCATTGCCCTAGTCAAGGAAGATTATTATTCCTATTGTAATATGCTCCTAAGTTTATACCTTCATTTTCCTTTTGCTGCTATAACAAATTACCACAGATTTAGTGGCTTAAAACAACACAGATTTAGTCTCTCATAATTCTGGAGATCAGAAGTCTTATGGGGTGAAAAATCAATGTGCCAGCAGAGCTGGTTTCTTCTGGAGGCTCCTGGGAGAATCCATTCCTTGGCTCTTCTAACTTCTAGAGGCTGCCAGCATTCCTTGGCTTGTGGCTATTATGACTCTAATCCCTGCTGCCGTCATCATATCATCTTCTCTTTTATTCCTCTTGTGTCCTTCTAAGAGCCATGAAGATCACATTCGGATCATTCAGGGCAATCTCAAAGTCCTTAAGCTAAATACACCTGCAGAGTCTTTTTTCCCTAATAGAGTAACACTCATGAGTTCTAGGGGTTAGGGTGGGAACATATTTGGGGGACATTGCTGAGCCCTACCAGACCAGCTTGGACTTCCCTCTGTCTCCAGACTTGGATACTCGGTTGTCTACTCTGCTCCTCTACTGGAATATTTAATAGGCATCTTAAGCCCAACGTGGTGATAAATGAGCTGTTTCTCTTGAAGTCTTCTTCGTCTCAGTTCATGACAACTCCTTCCTTCTAGTTGTCCAGCCCAAAAACTTTGCAGTCCCCTTTCATTCCTCTATTTTTCTTACATATCACATTCAATTTCAGCAGCAAATTCAATTGTCAGCTTGTCTCAACTCAATGTCAGTGCTGATCTAGATCATCTCAAATCCCTGTGGTCTCCCAGCTTTCTGCACTGCCTCCCTGCAGTCTGTTTTCCATGCAGCAGCCAGGATGATCCTGCTAAAATCTAAGTCAAATCAAGCTGTGCTTCCTAAAGTTCTCCGGTGACTTTCTATTTTACTAATGCTCACCAGGCCCTAAATGACGGTGCCCCCGTCATCTCTCTGCCTTCATCTCCTGCCCCTATTTACTCTGTCCCAGCTACACAGGCTCCTGAGGCATGTCCCTGCTTTGGGGTCTTTGTATGGCAATTCTCTCAGATGTCGTAGAGCTCACTCTCTCACACCTCTCAGGTGTTTCCTCAAATGCTACTTTCTCATAAGGATTTCCCCAACCTCCGTAGATAAACGTAGGCTCCATATCCTCTCCTCACTTCAGTTTGCCCTAGCCTTGTTTTCTGCTTTTTCTCCCTGCCTTGTTCCCCTTCCAGTTGTTGCTATCTGTCAGTCTACCTATTTTACACAGTTGTTTTCTCCCTTCACATTGTTTTCCTCCTCTAAACCATACATTCCTTGAGGATATGCGTTTTTGTCTGCCATATTTACTTCTGTAACCAAGAACAGATGAAGCACATGTCACATTTCACTTACCTCCTGTACAACTACATAGAGAATACCTTTTGATTGTGCAACAAATATCTATTGAGTCCTACTATGTGCTGGCACTGTTCTTTTATTAAATGTATCCTTACATGTTTACTGAGAGTCTTCTCTGAGCCCAACGCCACCAGTTCCTCAAGGATCTCAAGCTGCTGAGGGAGTCATGTAAGTAGCCATCGAATTTTAATACAAAGCAGACTTAGAAGTGCTGTAGTTTGAGAGTTCAGTGGATAGTGGGGCACAGAAGAGGAAGAGAGGTGTCCTGTCTTGCTGGTGGCATTGGGTGATTGGAAGTGGCTTCCTGGAGAAGATGGCATTTGAGCTGTGCCTTTATGAGTTCCTAGCTGTCCTCTAAGCCTCAGGATCAGTGTGAGAAATCACAGTTCTTTGACTGTGACTTTAACTCCCACCTGCCCAAAGGCCAAAGCTTAGGAGGTGGTTTACCCTCCTCTTCAGCCACTCAGCCCATTTCAGAGGCCTCTGGAGAGAGAATTGAAAAGATCACATCTGCCCAGCAGAAGGCAAGTCTTTCAGCCAGCTCACAGTAGATGGATTGCCTTCACCATGTTATCCTGGGCAGTGTGTGTGGAAAATCTGGGCAGGAGATCAGAGCTTTGCCGGGGAGGGGCACGGGTGGGCCAAGCCATGTGGAAGGCTGGGCCCCAGGGCTCTCTTGTGAGGCAGCAGAGGGTGTCATTCAAGAGCAAGGCTAGGGTAACAGGCCTTGCAGCCCTGAATAGCTTCCCTGTTTCTGTCTCCTGGTGGCCTTGAAGTGCCTATTTGCCCACACGGGATGGAGGTTTTGTGCAGAAACATTTGATTCGTTGCCCTGACTATCTCACATCTGACCTTCTGTTCCCATTTCAAACTTTAGAGTGGAGTGTTCTTGCCTTTGTCCTTTGTTTATTACTTTCTTCTTCATTCCCTCCAAATGTCTTAAGAGGCTAAGGCAGACAGAAGTAGAGGAGAGACCTGGCTTTTTAGCTGCCTGGTTTGTAACTGCCCGCTCCCCTCTTGCTGGTTCCTTGGGATCAGTGGGCTTACAAATCGGAGTGTGTTTTGAAACTGGGCCACGATGGAAAAGAAGCTCCTGTGCCCCTTGACTGTGCAGATGATGGTGGCCGACGAACACCTCCTGGGTGTCTGGTGCAGCTCTGGACTCTGGACTTGCAAAACGGTAAAAGTGGTGGACCAGGTGGAAGATGGCAGTGGCCTGGGGCTTGGTCCTGGCTCCTGGGCTGCTGGCTGAGTCCAGGCCACAGCTGGGGCACCCATGTCGAGGGGCATCCACAGTGAGGAGGGCTCAGGGGGCATACAGAAAACCCTTAACTGCATCATGGCCCCTGGGGTGGGAGTGAGCTGGATACCTTGCTGAAGCCACATGACATGTATACATGGGACCGCAGATTATCGCTTACTGTCAGCCCCACCAAGGGTCCAAGCCCTTTTTCTGGGGAGACGGTGACCATGCCCTAGTCTATAACTCTCAGTTCATCTTCTTCCAGCCAGCTATGAAGCTGAATAAAGAGAACCTAGACCACTACCCAGGCACGAGCCCAGCACATTGGCTTCAATCCTTACTCTGCATGTGGAGCAGAAAAGTGACCTTCAGCTCACCTCTGTACTCACATCAAATGGCAATCAGGGTACTGACCTTCCACTCCTTTGCCTGTAGCAGGGATGGCTTAAATAAATAACTTACTGTGGGGGGAAAATGCATAAAACCCATGCCTGCCCCCAACAGTTCCCTTCTGTAAGTTAACTCCTAGACTCAGATGTTCCGAGCGGATGCAGAATTCAGTGTTAAGAGATGATGAAGCCAAGAGAGGTGGGATGGAGGGAGAAGATGGCAGCCTGAGGGCTGAAGGGGGAGCACTAAGAGGCCACCAGAACTCAGAAGGCTGCTGTCACACGCCTTGACCTTGGACTGGCCCATCTCAGTGAACCCTGGGACAGAACTGGCAGCTTTAAGGCTGAGCACAAGTGGGCCCACAACCTCAGTGTTGGTAACTGATTTTAAAGCTATTAATTTAATTTTACAATAAAAACTAATGAATAACTAATAAATAACTTACCTTTAATTTTTTATTTGTAAATTAACTTTTGTAATTTAATTTTACAATAAAAACTAATGAATAATAAATAATGCAAGAAACAGAAAATAGCAAAATCTCTTTTCCTTATAAAATACCATCTCTAGCCCCTCATGATTCTTCTGATTATACCCACATTCCTTTTTTATGGTGAGCTTAGAGCCAGGCTGCCTGGGTTGGAATCCCAACCCTGCCACTTGTTGGCTGGCTCACTTGGGGATGGGCAGGTATCTTAACTTCTCTGTACCTCGATGTCCTTATTTGTAGAATGAAGATCATCACAGAATCTACTTTTTAGGGATTGAATAAATAAAAGTTTGTGAGATTTATGGAATGGTCACAAAATCAGGACTGCAAATGGCTTAGCCACCTCCCTTCTCCCACCCACCCTAGGGCCTTCCCTGACTCCTCCAGTCCCACTGAGCTGCTCTTCCTAAGCACTTCATCTGTAGGTCTGGAATAATAACACTCATGCCTCAGCTCCAAAGAGTCCCCCTCCATAGGTACACTCCTAGACCCAAGAGCATGTGGGCTGTGCCTCTGCCACGGCCCACACTACCTGCACTTAGCATTTCTTATGCTTACAGCTCTTCCTGGGCAGGGGGTCTGTCTCACTTATCTCTGTATCCCCTAAGTCCTCACAGCCCCTGGCACACAAGAAAACGCAGTAAATGCTTGTTAGAGAGAAAATTAAACTCTCTTCTCATCTAATGATTCCAGATATCACTTCTCTCACTTATATTTTACAGCAGCTCTGGGAGCATGGCAGAGCTGAGATTATTATCTCCATTTTTAGAGGCCCAGAGAGGAGATTCCAAGGTTCTGCGAGTGATTGGTCAAGGCACAAACACAGGTCTCAGTTCAGAAAACTTCTCACTTCGTTGGCCTTTCCTCTTAACACTTTGTGTCATTTCTTATTCTGGCAGCCGCATGCATCTTCTGACTTATTCTAGCCACCTCAGGGTGCCCTGTATGTAAGGGATATAGCTTAGTGCCTGGAAGCCCAGCAAGTCAGGGGCTTGGAGAGGTGAACTGGCTTGTCCTCTGGGCCCTGGGCCGCTGCCTGCTCTCAGAACAAAGCTTCGAGCAGCCTGGACAACATAGCAGGACCCTGTCTCTACAAAAAAGTTTTTAAAAATTAGCAGGCATGATGGTGCATGCCTATAGTACCCAGTTACTCAGAAGGCTGAGGTGAGAGGATCACTTGAGCCCAGGAGGTTGAGGCTGCAGTGAGCCTAGAGTGGGATCCTGTCTTTAAAAAAAAAAAAAAAAAAAAAAAAAAAAGCTGTGTGAGCTGTCAGTTGTGAGCCAGCCATTTGGAACCAGCTGCTCTGATGTCAGTATGTCAAAACATCCTCATAAAGCAGACAATCTGCAACCGACATCCTGGCCCTTCTTCCTTGAGCCTTACCTGCCCATTCCACAGCCCCCAGGGGGTGCAGGGAGGATTACTGTGGTAGCTATTACTTGGTAATTGAGAAGAAAACAAGCAAAAATAAATGCCTTTTTTTTTTTCTCTTTTGACTGTATCAAAATGCTGCTGGCTTCCAAATGGCCACGTGGAGATGCCTGGGACTCCCCCTCTGATGCAACCTGTCTCTGTTTCCGGCTCCTGGGAGCTGTAAAGCTGAGTCAGCATTATCAGCTATATGGGCTGGGGAGAGGCTGCTATTGAATCTTGTGATCAGGGACCCTAGGGAGAGCTGCAGTAATAGTGATTCACAAGTGCACATCGCCTATCAGGTTACAAATCACATTCTCATCCATCATTCATTTGACTTTCACAGTTCTCTGGCTAGGTCAGCAGGATATTATAAGGAGCAAAAACGGATTTAAAAATCTCAGTAAGCTGAGATCAGCTGTGACTTTAAGCACAAACCCTGGTGTGAAAAGTGCGGCACAGGGATCTAATACAGCCCATGATGAAGATGGAGGAGTTAATCCAAAAATCAAAACTAGACCTGGTGCAGCCCACACGCCTGGCTTGTTTCTAGTCCCACTTGCTGCATGAACTTGGGCAAGGCACAACCCCCCTCTGGACCTCAGTTTTTCTGTGTGTAAAATGAGGTTGATGAGCTCCAAGTTCCAGCCTAGTGATATAGTTCAGATATTTGTCCCCACCCAAATCTCATGTTAAATTATAATCCCCAGTGCTGAAGGTGGGTCCTGGTGGGAGGTGCTTGGATCGTGGGGGTGGATTCCTCATGGCTTGGTGCTGTCTTCACAATATTGAGTAAGTAATCTTGAGATCTGGTTTCTGTAAAAGTGTGCACCCCCCACACCTGACACCCTGCTCCTGCTTTCACCACATGATATATCTCCTCCCCCTTTGCCTTCCCATAAAAGTAAGCTTCCTGAGGCCTCCCTGGAAGCCAAGCAGATGCCAGCACTATGCTGCCTTAAGAGCCTACAGAATCATGAACCAACTAAACTTCTTTTCTTCATAAATTACCCAGTCTCAGGTGTTTATAGGAATGCAAGAACCACCTAATACACCAAGTTATTTGGATGAGGCTAATTAAGACAGAAGGGTGAGGAGACATCTCCCCACCGCCCCCTCAATGTACCCACATACCTACAGACCCCGAACAGGGCGCAAATGTCACTATAAAATCAACAAATCCATGAAAGTGTCCCCAGTTATTGGCCAATTAGTAGACAACACCTGCCTTAAGTGTCTGATGCTAACTTCACTGTGTGATTTGTTTTTTAAATGGATGGCTCCTGTGCTCATGGGGTTCTCCAAGAACCTCAAAATAGTTGTAACAAGATGGAGTGTGCCCAGAGGGCCCGGTGGTGCCTGTACATTTTGTCATTTTTGGTGGGACCTCAGAAAGTGAAGGTCCTTTCATTTTCTGGTTGGCAGCAGAGAGAGGGGGAAAGGAGCCCCCTGCTTCACTCCAATCAGAGCCAAGGATCGGCGGTAGACGGCCGCTGCTTTCTAGATCCTCTGCTTCTTAGTGGTAGCAGGCTGCCCTGTTTTCATGTTAAACTTTGCTCAGGGCAACAAGTATGGAAGAGCCACTGAATACATCAGCTTTTCTTTTTTCATTTCTTTTCTTTTCTTTCTTTCTTTCTTTCTTTCTTTCTTTCTTTCTTTCTTTCTTTTTTTT